>NW_010526663.1:0-1277 GCF_000687285.1 Phaethon lepturus
AGTGGCATTGTATCCTGTTTGGGACCATCACTGGGGAATGGCCCAGCATTCTGCTTAATTAGTCCAGGCAATGATAATTACAGGAGGGGACCTTAAGCCCTTCAAGGTTAAGGGCAGATATTCATATGTAAACAAACTGATTGCAAAGTCAAACTGTGAGCCGCGAGCACTGACAGGTTGCATCTCAGGAAAAGCTCTGGGAAAAGCCAGATCTGAGTCGCTCTTCCACACACGATTCCTGTGTTACAGAGAAGGAGTAGGATCACCTCCCTGCTCCCTGGAAAAAACCCACAACCTTAGTTTTTTCCTGCTAGGATCCTGCTGTAACCGCTGCAGCAAGCTCAGTGCTGCACACCTGGCTGGACTTCACAGGGGCGTCCAGTGCGAGCAGTTGGGTAGAGACCCTGGTGAGGTCCATCTTGTCTTCCCTGCATGGGAAGCGAAAAAAATGTACATGTTTCCAGACACTGTCTGGACATGGGAAATACAGGGCTCTTCCAGCAGTAAAACTGCTCATGTTCCACAAAGTTCAGCAAGAACAAACCTGTGCTCTGCTAGCTGAGTTTTTGTACAAAAGCACAGACGCTGCTTGGACAAAATTATGAAGCTTTCACTGTCCCAAAAATAGTTCAGCTTGAACGCTTTAGAGACATGCTACAAAACGATGCAGCTCTCTGCAGAAGGATTTGGGAGTGGCATCTGGGAAAAAAAGTAATGCACTCCTGTGCCATGATTTCAGGTTTGTTGGCAGCCCCGTGAAGATGGATTTGGGGAAGGAAACAACAGCGTGTGGCATATGGGTATTTCAGGTGTTCTGCAGACTGGCTTTTCAGCAAATGGAAATTGCTGTGAAATGCTGATGCTTCTCACTCCACATGTTAATGGAGGTGCTTGAGAGGTGACCCTAACTTCAGTGGACTTCAGATGTGACTTGCATTTTGGAGTCAGTCCGGAGGCTCTGTGCTATTTTTCTATTACCATGCTTATCATTGCTTGCAAAGCTTGCATTGCTTGCAAGCTTTTTGTGATTGGAAATAAATGTGGGTCCATTAGAAAATGTTGCTTGCACATATTTACTCTGTGTGTGTGTGTAGAATGTGCAGCACTGGGGTGTTGCATAATATGAGTCAGACTGTTTCTTTTCACTCCATCGAGACTTGCTGAAAGGTTTGAGCTTATACAAATACACTGCAGAAATTTTTCTCTCTTCCAGCAGTGCACAAGGCATGCATGCCGCCTCCAGCCAAGCCATGGTCTCTGCAATGTTTGCTGCCTTA
>NW_010526663.1:1308-3184 GCF_000687285.1 Phaethon lepturus
GCAATGCCCACCTCAAGCACCTGTGCTCCACTGGTCAGCAACTCACGCTCTCGAACTGCCAGAAGTGCCACCACTGAAACACACAGTGCGATGCGAGATGCCCGCTTTATCAGCCCCGTGACCCGTAACCATCACCACAGATTTTCAATGAGAGGGCACTGGGGTGTTAAAATGGCTGTGCTCCCCGTGATAAGCAAGGGCAGAGAAAGGTGGCAAGGACACAGCAGATCGATAAGACTTCTCAAGCTGCTCTGTGCAGATGGTGAGCCTCGATCCTGCAAGTAGTCACAGGGTAGTGTTACAGATATCCATTCTCCCATTCACTCCGGCAGGATTTCTAATGCCAGGGAAGTCTTTTGCCTGCAGTGCCGGCCCCTGGCGTTTGTTGGTCAAGAATTTAGAGCTTCTTGGCGGGCTTAGACTCAACCATTGAGAAAATATATCCTTCATTACCTTCTTTCACAGGCAGTTGTCAAACCTGTTGCTGGTACTGAACTGCCAGGCTCTTGCACCTTTTTTTCACCCTGGCACCAGTAACACATCTCTAAATTGCTGACATTTATTACCTATGAGAAAACACTATTACGCCCTTGAACTTTACAGCACAGACTTGTGTCCATAATCTCTGCAAGAAAGCAGTTATCCTGCCATTCACTTTGAAACCTGTTTGCAGACAAAAGCAGAGCACTGTTTGATGCTGTGAACAACCTCAGGACAAAGATGCACGCAGTCATTTACAAAAGACCTCAGACACCCACCTTCCAGGCCCTTCCCCTTCCCTTTCCTTAAATAACAGAGCCAGTTTCTTACTTGTTCTCAACTGACCTTGCTCGCCTGAAGGCAATACAAGATGCTGGTTTCCACTAGCTGAGGTCAAAGAAATTGCCAATAGCAGGGAAAGGATAAGAAAACAGTGGTGGAGCATCTTTTCTTCCACTCTCACAATTTCTATGGGTCTAGTCAGGCATTATAATTGTCCATGACATCTTTTTTTCTCTTCCCACAGACTCAGACTAGAAACTTGGGTTCATCTACAGTTCCCTCAGTTCCTGCCTCATTGTGCAACTGGCCGTAAACCATTCATAGACAGACGAGCAGTTGGCCTATCTGAAATGGCTTCTGAATGAGTCTACTTTATAGCTGCAGTAGCTTCACAAAGAACAAACTGTTGGAGGCAAGTAGCTTGCAAAAGTTTTCTCTTAAAGCAAATTTTCTCTCTTACATTTCAGCCTAAACAGCTGGCAAGAAGAGCTACCGTCTCCATGGTTAGGGACCCAGAGCTTGCGACACCATTGGCTTATCAGTTTTTCACTCATGTCAGAGGAACTCTAAACTGGAAATAAATGCCATTGGAAGAGCCACATTTGGTCCTCCAACCGCACAATGAAACAAAGTGCTCCCTTTGATGTTAATGAGCTGCTGGTATAGATCGGTGCAGCATATGGTTATTATCAAGGGGCAGGAGGCCTGATCTGATAGATTTGGGACACATCCTATTACATTTGTGTCACCCAAGACCTGCCCCTGATCATGTTAAGTCTCATCATTATTTTGCTAAGAATTGTCTTTGATGTTGTATCAAATTTCTGGTAGGGGCTGAATTTTGTCGTGTGATTCACACACAACACCTGGTACAGCTGAAGCCAGCCTAGTCTGAGCAATACAGATTTTGAGCAATTCTTATCTGAAGCTGCTTGACTCCAGCAGAAAATATGCACTTGAGTTTCAAAAGTATTGGGTCTCCTATCGATGGGTGACTTTTCTTGTACTAAGCATTTCTTTGCATCTTTTGAAGCCAAGATCTGCCCCACGTGTCCAAAAAAACATCTGACCCCAGCTTTGAAGGAGGACAGGTAGCATCTGTTTGCTCTGCCGA
>NW_010526664.1:0-30354 GCF_000687285.1 Phaethon lepturus
AGCGGTGCCGCAGGGAGTGCTTTGGCCTCCAGCGCAGGCCGGCTCCCGGGAAGAGCAGGAAACCATTTCTACAGTCAGGGCAACAACCGGTGAGGCGAAAAGTGGTGGGGTTTTTTCATCTGAGTTAGAAACATAAAGACTATTCTGTGTTTTCATGTCATAAATTCCCAGCTATTATCTGAGTACGCGGTTCTTTCAACAAAGTATAATTGATCTGAACATCCATGGGTAAATTCCCAAATACAACTTCACTTCCCATCAATTGCAGCTTTTAAAAACAGCTTCAGTGAGCACCGAGGCGGGTGAGTAGGGCTGAAGCAGACCACACGCCTCACCAAGGCCAGTCCCTACCAGCCCGGGGCTGATGTTACAGCTCACATCAGGGACCCCACTGCCTTCAGTAAATAATTAACCTCCTCATTAAAACTGCATTATGGGAGGTTTTTCCTACAGAATCGCCACAGTGACGTTCCAGAAGTTCACTTGGAGTTAAAACTCTTCTAATATCAAGCTTGATTTTTATTCACAGCCATTCACATAATGTTACATACTTACTTTTCCCTCCTTGATGTTTCTGGGGAGCTAATTAATACACCCTCCCACCCCCTTTGGTTAACTCTGTGTGGAGCTTTCTTTAGAAAATGAGCTCTCCGTGCTCTCCTCAGTCCCCTGAGGCCACTAAATCCCACTCTACCTGCCCCAGCCAGGGGTTTCTTGGCCGGGGAAAAAGGCGGCTGTTGCCCGTGGTCACATCTGGCGGGTGCTGGGGGGCTCAGCCACCACCTCGTGTGCTCAGGAGCCGCTGTGGAGGTTCACCTCACCCTCCTCGCCTTGCACGGCTGCGGCTGCGTTGTTTTTCCACCCTCCTCTGGCCGACCATCCCCACGGAGCACGGGGCTGGGGGGGGGCTGCTGCTGTAGCCCCTCTGGGGCCCCTGTCTCCCTGCCTTTACCCTCCCGTGATAACGAATACGGCCTCGTGCATACGCAGTACTGCAAGTCTGGCTCCCTTCGGCATAAAAAATATGTCACCACTTGATGTCAGCACAGGACTTTGCAGAAGCCAGCATAAAAATGCGGCTCTGCAGATTTATTTATTTTTTTGTAACAGGCTGTTTACATATCGCAGACCTAGGTCAATTAAGGAATTCTTGTAGCTATAAGGTAGTTATTCAAATTAGGTTAATAATAACAGCACAGAGCTTCAGAAGCTGTATTCTGACCAGACCTTAGCTTACAGGGTCTTTTTTTCTTACTGCATTTGTTTTCAACAAAGTATTCCTTGGCTGAGCAGCTGTGTCCTTGGGGATGGGCCACAGTGTACTCAGTATGTAATGGCACTGACTTGGCTTTTTCTGTATTGATATTATTGCAACAGGCTTTGCATTTTAAATTTCATATATACTATGGGAAATTGCATAAGGTGAGGGTTTTTAAAAGGGCATTCCTTTCCACACACCTTATTTTATGAAGAGTTACTGGGATTTCTTTTTCCATTCCTTTAACTACCACAGTGAGCACACGGAGACGTGTTTCATCAAGGAGTCCTGCGCCCTATTTCCTGGAGCCCCGCTCAAGGACTGCCTCCTGCTTGAGGGGTTACTTCTTCCCGCGTGAAGCTGCACGAAATCTGCCGTTCCGCAGGGCGAGGTACCTGGGTTAGCTGGTCCTGCTTTAGCAGCTCTTCCCCATGGAAGTCCTCCCCGCAGCGGCGCAGTGAAACCTGCCAAGCGGGTTTGCAGACCAACTGCCTGGGCAGGGATGGGGACATGCCAATGCCACCCGGCTCGTCCCCCCAGCTGGCCGTCAGCCCTGCTGCAGGGTGGGCAGCCGTCCTGAGTCACTCTGTCCCTGTCACATGCTTCTGGGAAACTCACACCTCAGCTAGCGAAAAGGGGACAGCGATTATTTTCCAGAAAACCTTGCCCCCGCATTAAGCAAATAACGAAAGCTGTTGGTTAGGCTTGCAGCCACGCTCCTCTCTGGGGGTGTCCTCTTGACGAGCAGCCTGGGGGCACCGCGGTTGGTTGCGTGTCATGGACACTGAAGATGGTTCAAGGTGAAGGGGGCCATGGTGCGCCCGCCCCGTGGCGGGAGGTGCAGGTTCACAGGAGCAGCTCCAGCTTTCTTTCTCCTCCGTCTCGCCCCTCTGCAGCCTCTCGTCTTTGCATCAGCCCCGGGATGGAGGAGAGCCCACAGCTGCTTGCTGCTGCAGGGCAGGGAGGCGGAGGAGGGACGGGGACTGGGCCCACGAGGAGCAGACCCCTCCAGTGTTGTCTTGTGCCGTGCAACCCCCGCCTTGGTCCTGTGTGCCTGTTGCCAGACCACAGCTCTGGGAGCGCAGGGGCAGAAGAAAATGGAAGGACGTGTTTTCTCTGACGCGCTTAGAGACGTGTAAGTTGGTGGTTAGTGACCCGGCAAAGCTCAGCTCACTGGAAGTGAGGCGGTAGCAGGGGCCCTTCCAAGGGCCTCTGCTCTGAGCCACCTGTGCTGCAGATGGACCTGCCGAGTTTCTTGCCTCTGCCTCCTCTCCTGCCCCATTTTGCCTCTGGCACGGTCCTCAAAACCCCACTGGCTTCCTCTGTGCTCCCTGCTTGCTCCGGGTTACCCAGAGCCCCGGCTGGCAGGGGAGGAGGTAGGAGCAGATGTGAACGACCGACGTACTTGCAGCCCCGCTGCAGCCCACTCTGGGCAACGCCTGTTTACTCGCAGGTGGCACAGGGCAGCTGACAAACAGCTGCTTAACCCTACAGCCCTGTCACCGCATTTGCTAACTCCCCATGGTGATGGCAAGCCACCTCCTTGTCCTCCATGTCATCATTTTCCATGCAGGTCACTCACCTCCTGCCTCCTGCACAACAAACTGAAGACGAAAACTGCCCCGTGCCCTGAGTATCGGTGGCTCCCCAAAGCAACATCCCTTTGCCTGAGGCATAGGAGAGGTCCATGACCGGCCTCCTCCTGCCCAGCTGGTCTCTCCGTCCCCAGAGGGAAGAGCCCTGGAGAAGCTGCAGGTAAATCACAGCAATCGCTGCCAGCTCTGGAGATGGAGAGGGCAGAGGCCAGGTTTTACTGTGGATTAACTCAGTAATACCTCTGTCAGAAGGCTGATCTATGGTGGAGCTTTAGGCTATTCTTTGCAGAGAATATGGAAATGGAAGCAGCAGATTCAAGAACAAGGGAGAGCCTTTTCAAATTACAGAAACAGCACTTCCTTGCAGACAACTGTTTAGGAACAACAGGGGAGTTCATTCCTCAGACCCAACTAAACACTAGCTGGTCCAAAACAGGTGACTGTGGTCATGTGTAGTCTTGGTCAAGAGCTAGCAATGAGTGACAGGTAATCCCGTTTACATGCCGATGTACACTCTTGCTCATACGAAGGATGGTTATCAGCATCCATGCTTAGAAGCAGCATGGGTCTTTGTGTGTACAGAAGCTACAAAAATGTCAGCTTGAACGTTGCCCGGCCAGCAGAGAGGAAGCACATACTCTGCAAAGGGTTTATGTTTAGTGTGGTTAAAACGGGTTGAACGCTTCAGTTGAACGCTTGGGCTGTCATCAGCCAGTTCTGTTCACCATCTGCAGAAAAAAAAGGTTTTTTTGCCAGATCCAAAGGGCATCACCATTTCCAAAAGCTGGAGGAACTTGCAGTCATTCCAGAGGAGCGTCAGCACTGCCTTTCTGGTGTGGTTATAGATTGCAGGAAATCCCTGGGGAGCGGGCAGCGGGGAAGAATGTAACCCCAGGGAGCTCTGATTCTCTCCCATGGATGCTGCACCCACAACAAGGACTTGAGTTTAGCCACAACGTTGTGCAAGTCTCCTGACAGCCTAGCAGCAAAACCAAAAACCGTCTTGGAGCTACTCTGACATCTGCCCCATCCCTGGAATTGTTCAAGGTCAGGTGGGATGGGGCTTTGAGCAACCTGATCTACTGAAAGATATCCCTGCCCATGGCAGGGGGGTTGGACTAGATGATCTTTGAAGGTCTCTTCCAACCCAAACCCTTCTATGATTTTGTGATCTCTGTGGATGAAAGCTCTGACATTTTCTATTTCTGTGCACACATTGCTAAAAATAGTAATTGTTAATATTTCAGTTATTAAAATATGTTCTTTCTTTACTTCCACCTTCGTGTTTCTCTACCTTTTTTCCCCCACTTTTATCTAGATATCCTTTTCCATACCAAATTTGCAACCAATAAAACTGGGTATGGAACAGCCAGAGGATGGCAGAGCACATGGGGGCAACGCTGTATTACTTAAGCTCCTAGATGCACCTTCAGTGATGAATACGGGGGTTTAGTAAGGTGGTTACTTTTGCCGTGAGATGAGCAGTATCATGATCCCCTGTAGAAAATGCAGAAAAATGGGGATTTTATAATTTTTATCCCATTTTCTCTGGTAACATCTCCCCATTGCCCTAACCTGGACTTCAGGTTAAAAATGGTAAAGAATGGCTCACAGAGAAACCTAATGAGAGGATTTTTAGGCAAACTCCCAGAACACTGGCACAGTCTGAAGTGGGCAATGAGGAGATAAGAAAGTGTTTGCAGTTTACCTGGAATTTAGACTTTTTAATGCTGTTTCCTGTTCATCTCTCTTTCTGCTTGCTTCTCTCCCCTGAGGTTGTGGGGCAGCAGCTGTGTCCAGATGTGGCGATTTAAGGTCTTCCTGTGACCAGCCAGTCACTTCCTCTGCAACACGTTCAGCAAGAGGGAAGCCCTGACCTGACAGTCAGGGCCAGACAGACAGGTCAGCAGTGCCAGTGCAAAGCCAGCACCCAAGAGCTTCCACCCACAGCCCAGACAGATGTAACTGGGTGGTGGAAGTGGCTCCTGCCATCAACCTGACTCCCAAGCCATGGGAGACATGGACTCTGTGGACTTATGCAACTGCTACAGTGCTGGGTTGCATTTGGAAGGTGACTTCTGCATTTATGACAAAAAAATCCACCCATATTGAAAAATGATGGCAAAAAATCTCATGCAAGTTTCAAAGTAAATCTTCCAGGATGACTTGAGTTAAAATTCTGTCCTCTCTGTGAGGACTCAAATAGCATTTAGACAGAGCACAGATGACATGTGTGCCTTGGGATGTATCTTGAATGAGAACTTCTATTCTCTGTGCAATTAAGCAGCTGGGATAAGTGTCTGTGCAGACAGAATTTGTTCTTATCTGGTAGAGAACATCTGAGTAGGTTGATGATGGTGTTTCATGCCTGGCAGTGCAAAGTGGCGGGTGAGGAAAGAGAAGCTCGATGACTGATTCCTCTGAATGCGCATTGAGCCAAAGACAGTGATCAAAGCCCATTGAAGGTTTCTGTGCCTTTTGTAATCACTTGAGAAGAAACGAGGAGTGCTGCGGAGCCGGGGGAAGCCGTAATGCAGGGCTGGGTAGGAGGAGAGACGGATGGCAATGAAGGAATGGGTCAGCAAGTGCAAGCCCTGTGCAATGGCCTCCTCGTCATCCCTGGGACACGTCTGAGCATGGCCCACAGTTCCACATGTCAGGTTTGGGTCTCTCAATATATAGTTTAGGGCTGAAGTATAACCAGAGGTTTCAACAGAGGTCCTATGGGAAGCCAAGCAGGAGTAAACCCTTTGGAGCAGTGCTGTCAGGGAGTCGCACATACAGCCATCAGGGGCTGAACTTCTTTCTGTGGCTTGAACACCATGACCTGTGATGTGCTGTCACGCCAGGATTGAGTTCATTTAGCAGTCCTGAAGTTCATGAGATATGTCAAAGAAAACTGGGGGCAAAATAGACAAATGGAACAGACTCCAGTGTGATTTTTCTGAGTTTTTCGTAGGGAAACAGGATAGTGGTCATCGCAGGACAAATTTAACTGCCCTATTCCTTTCAAACTTATCAACACAATCCATATTAAAAATGACCCCAAAATGGTGACATTCACATGTACAAACTGGATATTGTGAAGTACAAACTGGATAATGAGAAAAGTATTGCACACTTTATGCCACAATATAATTTGTAACATCTCTCCTTTTGTTCTCTTCCAAAATATGTACTGACACACTTTTTAAAGTACATCACAGAATACTTCATTATTCTGTAGAGACTCAAACTTCGTAATATCTAGTTCACTATTTTTATATACCACTGAACTGGCTGAAAAACAAGTCTTTTCTTCCCTCTGGATTGAAATAAGGCAGACAGAGGATGTCAGGTTCAGCTGATTAGAGAGTCAGGCTTTTCTTAGTCTTGAAAGATTATTTATCCCTGTAGATTTAAAAACTCTTCAGTTGTGAATAATTTAAATAACACTTTATATAAATGACAACATACAACAATATTGTAATTTGCAGGTTATGTGATACATTCACTTCATTATACCCAAAATCCCAACATGAATAATGACGTTGAAGAAAGTATCTCAGAAAGAAAGCAAGAAAATATCAGAAGAATACTAGTGATTTTGGTGATGATAAGTAAGCCTTTCCAACTCAATGAGCTTCATCTAACAACTCATTTGATTCAGTGACATGCCCAGTTATTTACATTCCTGTGGTTTTCATATTTTCTAGCTTTTTCTGTGTACACATCTATAAATCTAGAAAAATAAGTAGCTTTTCCAGAGGCTTTTAAAATGCTGTCCTACTCTCATACTGTCTTTCTTTGACATTATCCTAGTCTGGTTTGCTTCTATAAAGCAAGTACTGCCACAGAAATGTTGAGTTAGGTCCAACTTTCATTGCAATGGGAGGGGGCTTATCAGCACAGGCAAAGCCTCCAACAGACAAATTTAGGTTATCACAGCAGGAGCAGAAGGAGTTCCTAAACTACCACATTTGAAGGAATTTCATTATTGTCCAAAACCAGCACGCTCTGTTTGAAGTCCAAGCCCATCTTCTGAAAACCAGGCATTAGCTCATTGGGTCTCGTAAGAAAAGCACAAACTACCAGAATTTTAGGAAGCATGTTAAAAAGAGGAAAATATTACTCAGAGATCAGATCTGATGGCTAAGACAATTAGGTTGATTAAATGTCAAACCTTTAAGAGTTTTCTGTCAAAACACTTCTTACCCAGGGTAGGAACTTTGACAAGTTGGTGTATACTCCGTATTTCCCTTGCCTTCCACACCCTTCTCCCCAGCTGATGATACCAGTAACAAAATAAATGCCATTGTACTGGGTTACATGGGGGCCTCCTCCATCTCCTTGGCAGACATCTTTTCCATCTTTATCATAACCAGCACAGAACATGTTTTCTGTGAGCAGGTGACGAAGGGTGAGCTTGCAAGTGTCCCTGTCCATGTAAGGGATTTGAAGCACTTTCATTCTTTTGACTGGCTGTGCACGTTCAAATGTGTTCCCAAAGCCACTGACAATTCCAAATGTTTGGTTCATCAGAACGTCGTTAGCGAAGTCTTCTTCTGGAAGGCATGCTGGGACAACATCCTCAGAAAAAGTGATAGGTTCCTCTAATTTGAGAAGGGCTATATCATTGTCGAAAGTTTCTGTATCAAATTCAGCATGTGCAATTATTTTTTCCACTCTGTGCATTGCTCTACTTGGCTCTTCCTTTTCTTTGTCCACCATCCCTGTGTCAGATTAGTAAAGCAGTTGTTAATAAGACAATACCAACAAGTCTAAATTGCATCTCAATAAAAGAAGGAACCAAAGTTCTTTGCACTTTGTCTAGGCATTGTGCTGTACATTAAAATAGACCGGTCCTGTATCCTGATGCTGTAGCATTTTATATCCATTTTGGAGGGCTTTAAAGGGCTGCCAAAATGCCAAGCAAGTAGAAAATCAAAACTTTGCTGTCAGAATAATGTTCTCAATGAAAGCTTTGTTATAAAGTTTTGGGCTTCATTACAATATTCCCAATGGCACTCTTATCATAGAATCATAGAATCTTTGTGTTGGAAAGGACCTTTTAAAGGTCATCTAGTCTAACCCCCCCTGCCATGAGCAGGGACATCTTCAACTATATCAGGTTGTCCACAGCCCCGTCCAATTTGACCCGGAATATTTCCAGGGATGGGTCATCTACCACCTCTCTGGGCAACCTGTGACTGTGCTTCACCCCCCTCAATTGTAAAAAATGATTTCCTTCTATCTAGTCTAAATCTACCCTTTTAGTTTAAAACCATTACCCCTTCTCCTATTGCAATGATAGGTTATACAACCAAAAGGCCTAACGCAGAAGAGAAGGATCTTGCCCTTCTCATTTATAGAGCAACATAGTCAGACACACTTAAACAGGAAATAGATATTAATTGTCTTTTAAAACTTCAACATTCTGCATACAAAAATTTAGGAATTTATATATATTTAGTCTTTCTCAATTTGTATGAAGTCTCTTTGGGAATTAAATGGACAGACAATTGGAGCTGCGGCAAACACAATTTTTGCTTTACTATTGTAGGCTAAGTACAAATTTTATGACTCAATGCTATTTTTCAGTGCCTAGAACTTGTGACAAACTACTTTTTCATATATGACAGTAATAAATAATAAATTTGAAGTTTCAAGTGTGGAACAGTCTCAGACTGGTATCTACATGCTCTCAAAATTGTTATTGCTAACATCTGAATGAGGCCTCTGGAATTCTTCAAGGTTTGGCCAACACAGGAAATTGCATAAAGGTGTAATGTTAGACCAGTTTAACTACACCAGCTCAACCTTACTTGCCCACATACCTTTCCAGTTTATATTTGGCTTCTATCATATACAAGCTATGTTAGGCCAAGCCAAGCTTAAAGAAACTGTCTATTCGACAAAGTTGAGCATGTATTTCACTGTTAGACAAGGGACAAGATGAGGCAGTGAGAAATAACAAGAGGGTAAGAAAAACCCTGGCAGAGTTTAATGTCTTGCATATGGAGACTTGCATATGGGACAGCTTCTTATTTTTGTAATAAAGGGCAAAATGAGAAGAACTTACCAACAAGAACCCTTAAGTCTTTAAACTGTCTAACGCAATGAGCTCCAGAAAGTATAAAATGCTCATTCAGAATTGTCCCCCCACAAAACCATTCATCGTACTCATCTACTAGTAGAACAGCCTGCAAAGAGACAGAAGAAAAAGCACAAAAGCATATGTGCAGTGAAATCCTAAACAGCTAGCTGAGATTCAAGCAGTTTTCTTAGAGCAGAAATTTACATACGTATTTTCTATCAAAGGCATCTTTCTTTCAGAGGTGGTGAGAGATACACTGAGGTGCAGCCACCACAGCCGGAAACTTGTCAATACAGACCTTTTTCCTGGCTCAAAGTGGAGTTTGTGCATTCAGTTATTTTACCAACAGTTTTTGGTTGTTATTTTTAAAACAATAAATAGCTCATATTGTAATAGCACCATTCCTGTTTGGGTTTTTGTTTCACTTTAGTCTTGGCCACAACAGGAACTCGGTCGATTCTTCTGATACCACCATGCTGCAACCCAAGTAAAAGGCTGGCTGGCAGGGAAGGGGCCCTGTGGCTCACCCAGCAATATGTCCTGTATCTGCAACCCCACTTCTCTCCTGGCCTCCCCCTCTCAGCATTTGCTTGATGCTGAAACAGAGGCACAACGTCATTCATGGTAGAAGACCCATGCAGACTCTCAGGAGAGTGGAACTAAATATCGGCACCTCAAATCAGGCTAGGTCCCCTTGGCAAGCGGGGATAAGTACGATGAAGAGTAAATGGCTGCTGGTCCTGGTGAGCGGCGTCAGGTGTTAAACATCTCAGGACAAGGGCACCTTACCTGCCACGGGGACACGCTGGGTAAACTGCCAGCCTCCCTGGTGACCTCCGGGTGGCTGCTCGGGGCCTCAGTGGTTTCCTCATTTTCAGGATGAGCATCTGGACTTGCTGTGGTTCCTGTGACTTTCTCTTGACCAACTTCATGATTTCTCTGAAGCTTACCACACGGGAACTTGACTGTCAAGGCAAAAGTGAAATGCTAATACTTGATGTCTGGAGGGTACTGGGACTTTGAGGCACGTGTTGCTTGCGGAGAGCAAGGCATTCCCATCCATAGCCTGAGCAAACAGCTGTGAAGGCTCAGCTGCTGTTACCAGCCTTCACTTTATCTCAGAGCTACCTTTCTTGCTGATTTAAGTGAATTTATAGGATGTGGAGGACCACGGTCTTCCATTTCTGTGGGGGACAGTGCCTGTGCTGCCCCTGAGGCACCAAGCCAAGTGACATGCAAGGTGCAGTAACCTCCAGCTGAGCAGAAGGCAAGACAGTTGCTGGTGAAAACAATTTCTGTTGCTAAAGTGCCATTCAACAGAGATTGCCTGACAGAGCCCTTGGTATAAGGGACAGTTTCATGGTCAGAAAAATAAATCTACCTTCCACTGCACCTTGTGCTGCTCTTCATCACAAGAAATGATTCAAACCTGCTGGAACATGGGTTTTGCAGTCAAAAGCAGCCTTTAGGTACAGATAGGTACCTATAGTGGAGGCAAATGGTTTGCAGGGAAACAGGTCACTTTCAGGGAATCAATTCAATGAAAATGAGAGAAAACTCGCTTAACAGTTCAAGGAGAAGTCCTTGACAGCAGCATTTTCCAATAAAATTAGATATGCAGATGTCCTTATCAGGGGTGGCTCTGCTAGATTTTTCAAGACATAAAGAAAAACTTTGCAAATGCAAAAGGCCTAGAATGATTGAAAAATGAAAATCATTTTCCACTTCTAAAACTTTCCCATTTTGAGCAAGTGGTTCAGCTTTTTCAAAGTATTTAGAAGTTAAACATCTTCCATTATGTGCATTACTATTTTTGTGTACCTGCCGTCTTGCAATTGTGAAATTTAGCAAAGTATTCTGTGTTAGGAATTATAAGATCATGACAGCAATTTGGGATTAAATTACAAAGGACATATAACAAATATCATCAGGCAGACAGAAGAAAAGACTAAGATAAATAATTGTTAATGTTTACTTTGAATGCAGGCAAAACTGAGGGATTTCAATTCAATGTCAGTAGTTATTCATGTGTTTAGGTTACTATATGTTAACTATAACTAAACTATATGTTTTCTGCAAAACCTGCTTTTAGAAGAAAACAGAAAGGCAGGTTGTATTCCTTTTAAATGGAACAGGTGATATTTGAGGGGAAACAAGTGAGATACGACTGCAGTCACATTATGTCATTACCACTGAAATTATAATGAGTCCCTGTGAACTGTATATTGTAAGGGGAGAAGTTTCCTGGGTTCCTACTCGTTTGGATCTCTAGGTGTCCAGCACAAGCTGGAGGCCTTGAAAACAGACACCAATTCTCACCAATGAAAAATCTAACCTGTTTCTGTCTAACAAAATCTCCTGCAGCATGAGAGGCCTGTTTCAGTCTGTGAGAAAAGAGAGAACTGAGCCCCACTGTAATCACCAGTTTCTCATATGGCTTCAACCTGCTGGGACATAAGCTTTGCAGTCTGCTCTGAGAATGTACCCAATTACACAGTATACTTCCGTGCACTATTTTTGCCACTAACTGCACATCACTCACAGTTGCACAATTTGATGTTACTTAAATTCTGACCTTTAGCTAAGATCTTATTAACTTTGTTGGCATCACCTCAAGCAAGCCATGTGAAAGGCGTGAACAGTTAACATTACTCCTTATGCTACAACAGCACTGCAACACACCAGCACTTCCCAAACATGGTAAAGATGCGATGTATGTCCCTTCAAGAAGGAGCTTGAAGTGTGGCTTTGTACCTACAGGGACGCAGGTTTTGTTGTCATTGCCCAGGGCATAGCCAGCAGCACAGGAACATACTACTCCTTCACCTTCAGCTTTGCAGAACTGCTCACAGTTCCCGTTGTTGACCTTGCATGCATTTGGTACGACTGCAAAGGAGACAAATTTATAGGCAGGTTACAAATTTATGGTGATTTCATAAAAACACAAGCAGCTCATAAAACCTGGCTTGCAAGCATTAGTCAACCCTTCCACCATTTTGGGAAATTCTGTGCAATTCCTGCCAAAGGTCTTAGTAATGACAACAGTTGCAACTATCATTATTTTAAAAATGGTAAGCTGTCAACATTAAGTAGACCACTATTATTTTACATCTCATGCTGTGTTTCCCAGCTATAACCGGCAGCAAAGGGCAAAGGAAGGGATAATCCATACTCACCAGAACAGCCATCATACTAAGGCAAAGATGAACATGGATGTGGTTAAGAGGCTAAAACTAGCGACAGCTAAAGTATCAGTAATTAGTGAAGTATTGTACTTTTGCTAGACCCTTGCAATATTCCCCTTCCATCTGTATATGGCTCATACTACTCCCCTTAGCTCAGTCCCTGGCATTGCAAGATCACAGGCAGAATGCGAGTGCTCTTCCCGGCACTAACAGTTTGAGAGAAAGGAGAGGTAAACCAGTCCTAACAGATGCTGTTTAACCTGTTCCTACAGATTCATGATGAGATCCCATAGCTCACCCACGCAGCTTAATCTGCTCCTTCACTAGCCTTATAATGTCTAAAAAGTGTTTCCTAATATCTAACCTGTGTCCCTCAGTGTGCTGTGATCCCATTTCTTCTTGTCCCAGCTGATCATCCTCGTGAAAATGGAGAAGACTTCTTGGTTTTATTACATTTTACAAATTTCCTTGGTTGTGTATTGTGGGACCAAGGGTGAAATTTTGGTTTTACTAAATTGCCTTCTATTTATTTTGGACCACTGTTCCAGTTTCACAAGATTGTCTTGAACTCGCATCTCAACTTACTTAGGGTAGACCTTCCAGTCTGGAATGAGCTACAAATTCAGTGAGTAAACACTCTTCCATCTTGCATGTCACTGTGGAAAATACGAAGTACCAGAGGTCCTCAGGCTCACCTGTGTGGAGCCCTGCACTCCGTATAATCTTTCAATCAATTAATACACTTTCTCGATCAGATGTGCACCAAACTTACAGTAGTTTCATCCAGGCCATGTTTCTCTTGCTGTTACAATAAAAGCATTACCTGAAGTTATGTTAGAAGCCTCCTTTAATGGAGAGACCTGACATGTACTGCATCTTTTGCAGCCACCCAGCCTATTACCCTGTCCTTGGAGGAGATTGATGTGATTTGTTCCTAACTAGTGCAACTCGGCAATTTCTTTTCTCCTGTTGGACACAAATAATCTGGTACCTTAAGGAATAAAGATTTTCTTCTCCACTGGGAACAGACTAACATTCTTCTTGGTCTCTCTTCCAATATCCATATACTTAGATCAGCTCTTAATTTTCACAGCATGTTTATCTTACTGTATTTACTCCTTAGCTTTTCTGATTTTATCAGAGGATGTTTGCAATTCTTTTATACAGAACTAGATTTTTATATACTTCCTTCTGGAGGCCAGCTCATGAAGGAGCTCATGATTTTAGTTAATCCTCCTGTCCTTTCTTGACCTTGGGATAGTTTGGACATGCACCTTAAACACTTTGGGGTTTTGTGGGTTTTTTTAGAAGTAGTCAGATATTTCTCTCTTTTAAAAGATATATTGATTTTATTCTCTTTTTCTTTTTCTTTACTTCCTTCATGAGCTCTGTTATTTTACATCTTCTTTAATAAAAGTAATCTTCTGTCTTTGCATTGTCAGTCACTTCTAGTCTGTTGATTAAAATCAAATGTAGACTAGTGCACTCAAAATTGCTTTCTACATGTTTGTATGAGAAAATTTTCCTTGAAGCCTCCTCATGGCACCCCATGTTTCTCTAAGTACTTTTCTCACCTCACCTCTGGGATATCAAGATGTCAAAATACCCCTCTTACTCCCAGCTCTTCTAATGTGGGTGACTCAGGTGTTTGTTCAGTTGTGTCCAACCAGTCCTCTGTAATCACCAAATGACTTTTACAGCAAAATTAAACAACAAAGCATGCATCATGCCTGCAGTATGATTCAGACACTTACAATGTAGAGAAGCATCTCAGGCTCCAACCTCAAAGACAGGCGGGATGCTTCCTCAAGCGGAGATGTGATGTTTGTGTTGAGACTCAGGCAAGCACAGTGGGTGATGGTGTGGAGTTCTGGTTCCCCTCTGCACTGTTAAACCTTGTGGGGTTCATTTTGTCACCCAATAGCTTGCGAATGGATAGTAAGGATTATTTAATTATCACATCTCTTGAGCACATGAAGAACAGCACATTGTTTGTGCTGTCAGTTTGAAAGCCCTGAATATTCACATATTAACCCCGTACTTTACACTGACACAATTGTTTCGGTTTAAAATGGCATTCCCCTAGTGACTAAGCCCTGGATATTACTGCACTGCAGCAGACAAAAGGGAGCAATGCGCGTGAGAAAGCAAAGCTACCAGGTTTTCACCCAAGTCACCCTCGTCCACAAAGCACAAATAGTGGCAAATAATTACCTGTGTGGTTCAGGCAAAGCAGCATAAAGCCAAGTTAAAGCAAAGGTTGTACCTGTCTGCACCATCTGAAGGAAAAGGAGGACAATGGGAAGAAGCCACACTGTTCCGCGATGACCTGCCTTTGCCATCCTCCAAGCTCACGGCGCGTCTCCCACCAGTTTCTCTGCAGGACTCTGGGGCAGCTGCTAAATGAGAAACTCTACAGTGCAAAGGTCACTAACTGATGAGAAAACAAAATCTCTAAGAGCAAAGCTTGGGCTCAATGTCAGCACAGGACAATGTTAAAACACAAAAAGCCCTTGTGCTGCAGCAATGCCACACCGATAGCTTGCAGGTGCCTCATGTCGGCAAGGCCCCACTCTCCTGCATGGGCAGCACAGAGCTGGGTTTGTCAGCAAGGCTGTGACACCCGTGTATTTCAGACTCCTCAGCAAGAGGGAATCCATAAACCAAGGCAGGTTTTGCCTCCGCATCATAACATGTGGTTGCATGGTTAAACTTGGTTATGCTACCGGATCTCCAGATACCAGACTGCCACTTGGTGATTTCCTCTGCAGGACCATGGTCTATTGCTGTGTCCTTTCTCCCTGTCTGCTGCAGGTGGCTCTACATCTTCAGGAAATATGGATGCAGCCTCCCTAAAAGAGCTTTACTAGCCAGGCAGCAAGGAGCTAAAGTGATTTCTCTGTTGCCCATGCCCCAAGGAAGGCAGAACAACCAGAGGCAGAACTTCATGCCTCCTGCAAGCTGGGCAGAAGCAGGAAAGTGTCTCAGAAGTGAGGAGTAGCTCAGGGCACCAAATTTGCAGAGCTTAGGAAGCGTATTGCAAAGATGTTGCCTTCCAGCTCTGGTGGTGCCTTAGGAAGCAAGTAAAACATGGAGCTAATCCAAACAAGAAAAAAACAGAGGGAAAATTCAGGCTTTTTTTCTGGGCTAAACCTATAAGATATCACACAAGGTTTTGGTATCTTTTATTCCAAACCACTGTAATGTGAAGTGCTTTAGGTAGAGTGAGATTGATTGTCATGCTGGTAGGTGAAGCCTTTGAATCCAGTGGAGCTAGTAAGCAGGTATCTTGTACAGATGCAGCAGGCTGGATGGGACCTCTGCGACACACAGAATCCAGTCTCTGCCGCAAGCACCAGGACAGGTCATACTTTCACAAATTCATCAATTTCCACTTCATTCTGGATGGAGGTTTTTTTTCGGGGGGGGGGGGGGTTGGTGTACCATTCCATGGGCACAGCTGTTGACAGGGCCTTGTGGTCTGGGGCCCTGCCTATAGAAGACAAACCTGTCAGGGGAGTCACCTGTGCCAGTAAAGAGGAAGGAAATCCTTGCCTGCTATTACTGTGCTAGTGCAGGTCTCAGCGGCATGACCCCAACAGTGACCCTTTGCTTGTGTTGCTCACCTGGAAGCACAGAAAACGGGCTGGCAAGACCTCACTGAGCCAACAAGGGATCAAGTTTAGCTCCATTGTTCTTGGCATGTTGGCCAAGGCTCCAGCGAAGGAGCCTTCTGGGAAATTGCTTCCAGTCGGACACCGCACCTGCAGGTGTTTTCCTGCCATACTGTAGGATCCCGTAACAAAGCCCAGCTCGTCCACCTTTGTTCCCTAGGGCAGCCCCCATCATGCTGCATGCCTGACACCTGCCCATCTCTCCCGCTCTGAAAGACTACCAGCACTGGAGAATTCAGGGCCCCCGACAAAGTCTATTAGAGGGCTTTTCTAGTCACAGTGATAAGTTTTTCCCTGGGATCTCCCTGAACCTTTCTCGCTGCAACTGAGATGTGCGCTATCTTTTTATCTTCACCGCAGACATGAAGATGTGATTAGTCCCTACGTCTCTGCAGCAGCCTTTTTCACACACGAAGGCTAGTGCTATGTTTCTCCTCAGGCCTTCTCTATTTTAGTCTAAAGAATCCTCATTTTTTCAAAGCCCAGTGTCTCGCGCTCATGCGTGTCTTGCTCAGATACATCATCTTGGACCAGGCCTGAGCAATGTCCTACATTTTTCTTCTTCATATTAGTCCTTTCCAAAGACTCAAAATGATTGCACTCTTTACTTACCGCCCTTCCTTTCTTCCTTTTCTTCTCAGGACTGGCTTTTCCTTGAAGGCTGAGTAAGCCTGAGCACTAGAGGGTGGGTTAGAGCTTCTCCTTCCATCATCTTTGGTAAATGTCAGCTCTTGCCTAAGCCAGCAGTGTTTGCTTGCCATGAGGCGTTCTTGTATTCTATAACGAACCACTTTACACAGCAGTTGTGTGCTGTACCTCTTGCCTGGATTTTACAATCTGTATGATGATTTTACAATCACTATGTGAAACTGCACCAAAATAATGAGTCTAAATTAAAAAGTGTGCTTTTATTCTTTCTTTTCTTGCAGGCCCTAGAGTTCGTTATGGCCTTTGGTAGGAGGCCAAGATGGAAGCAGCTGTTTCACTCATGTCCTCTCCGCACGACAGAGACACTGTTACAGAACGAGGAATGAATATGAAGCCCCTGAGCCTTGGGCACCATGGCACAGGATGAAAGGCTCTCTAGGAACCAGTTTCATTTGTAAAAGACAAATAAACTCTGATTGCAAAGCCTAAGGACAAAGTCTCTCATACTCTGCAGAATAATGACACTTCTAAGCCCTGTTATGTTGCACACAAACATGGACTTTCATCACTCTCTTGCATGCTCATCTGCTAAACCAGCCGTGCCTGCTCTCAAGGTGGCTTGACAAAGACGTATATACACCCCAGCTAGTAAAACCCAGCTACTGCCACCATTGCCAGAGGGATGTCCTCCTCTCAGCCACCTCACCACCTTACATAGTCCAGCCTGAGTTTCACTTCAGTCCTCAGGCTTCACTGAAGTAGAAGAATGCCCTTAGCGTGAGTACATAAAGAGGATTTGGGTAGCACCTAGGCTTGAGGTTGTCCCTTTGAAGAAGGATGTTTCACCCTGATGGAGCACAGGTCAGGTGAAAAGTGAACGTGGGACAAGGGATTAGAAGGTACAAACAGGAATCCAGCGGACAGAAGAAGTCAGTGGACAAACACTGCTGAACAAATATTGAAGTAAGCCCGCTGAGGGTTTATACAGGTGGAGACCATCAAGATGGGGTGGCTGACCTGCTGTCCTTCCTGCCTGCACTTACTGCTGACTGCAGCAATACCGTGCTGCTGTGCAGAGTTGCATTTCTAGTTTTTCAACCTGGTTTGCTCACCTATAGCACCTGCTATATGAAACTAGCCAGTACCAGCTCAAACCCCAAGAGGTAAGTAGCAGGTGTCTGGTGAAGTTCAGTGTACCTCAGACAACAGGGGAGTGTAACAGATTGGAGGAGCCTTGGAAAGGCCATCAGGAAGGTTAGGGTCCTAGAGCGCATGATGTACAATAAGGGGCTGAGGGGTCTGGGTTTGTTCAGCCAGGGAGAGCTGGGGGATCTAACTGGTCTTCCACTGCCTAAATGGGGATTACAGCAAAGACAGGGCCAACCGTTTCCCAGAGGTGCCCACAGAAAGAAGATGAGGCAGCAGTCAGAGGTTGCAACAAGGAAAATTCCAATTGGACCTGAGAAATTCTAGCCATGAGAGTGCTAAAGGAACAAGTTGCCCAGAGAGTAAAAATATCTCTGCCTCTGAAGCACAACCTGCTCTTATTTTGATATTAGTCCTGCTTTGAGCATGGGGTTGGACCAGATCACTTTCATCTGTCCCTTCCATTGTAAATTCTTCCATGATTTCTGTAACTAGGACTGAAGCTGAGAAGGTTTAAAGAAGAATATATGGAGTAACACTACTCTACATACAAAAAACCATCAGAGTACCAAACTTCTGCCTGGAAACTTTACAGCACAGATCAGATCATAGTACCTGAAGAGACTATGTGTGGGAAATCACTGGATGAGTTTGCCTCTTTCTAAGAAAATTAGTATCTTGATATCTAACTTGCCATTTATGAACCTCTAGGCCAGTGAAAGTCATTTAATTACCACCCTCCGTTCTCTACCTCCTCATCAGCCTTGACATAAGGCAGGTGAAATGTGTCACATGTATTTGTTTAGGGACATTCACTCTTTTTTCACTCTCAAATGAGGTTTTATCTTCATACATTTGTAAGCCGACTGGAGGGAATAAATTAAAAAAAGAACAAAAAAGAAAGAATTTTTTATTTCAAATGCTGGTGTACATCAATATTGCACCTTACAGAAACACCCAGAACAAGTACACATGCAAGGAGCTTTCTGATCCTCAGCCATACACAATCCAGAACATGATGCAGAAACCAGTGAACATACACATTATATTTTTTTTCTGATGAGCAGAACAGAAGTATTCAAATTAAACTGAAGTACAATCCATATGAAGCAAACCTCCATTTTAATTAGCTGCTGTGACCTAAGCAGGCAATTTTGTAGAATATGTGGTTATTTAGCATCGCATGTAGAATACTTACTTGTGTCTCAGCTTTTATCAGGCAAGCTTCCCTGCTCACTTAATCTTCTAAATACATCCAAAGGTAGAAGCTGAACAGCTCTACTAATAACAGACTCCCTACTGAGCCAGCTGGCTGCAATATGAGGATTAACTGAAGTCCTGTCCTTCCCACTTTCATCATTATTAGTGGAGGTTCATAATATGTTCAGGAACCCCTGGTGGAAGCACTTGGGCGAACAGACAGGAACCAAAATGGCAATATAAAAATAACCAAACAAGCAAACAAAAGACCCCACTGAGCAGCCATTTTGTTCGGGGAAAGCCCCTCATTGTACAAATTGAAAACAACACCAACCGTCCGCACATACATACTTAAAGCCAGGAATAGAACAAAAAGAAGCAGCACCATGACTTTAAATAATCAGCTCTCAGAACAAGTTTAGCAGATGTGGCTAAAAAAAAAAGAATAAAGTTTCCATTACAGAAACTGCACCTTGTTAGCTAACAGAAGGATCGAGAGCCATACCACTACAAATTTTGTCTCATGGCCATTCTTACCCAGCGTAAGAACCTGGACAGTTTGGTATAGACACCGTATTTGCCTTTCTTTGCACATCCTTCTCCCCAGCTAACAATTCCAGTAACAAAGTAAGTATCCTTATATCTGGTTACATGGGGGCCTCCACTGTCTCCTTGACAAGCATCTTTTTGCTCTGTTTCATAACCAGCACAGAACATGTTTTCTGTTATTGCAAAGTTAGTGGATTGCTTGCAAGTGTTCCTATCAACATAGGGGACTTCAAGCACTTTCAGTTTTTTGGATAGTCGTCCACCTTCAAATTCACGCCCAAAGCCACTAACCATCCCAGATCTTTGGTTCATCAGAACTTCGTTAGCAAAATCTGCTTCTGGGAGGCATGCTGCAATAATGTACTGAGAAAACGTTATAGGTTCCTTCAGCTTTATTAAGGCTATGTCATTATCGTACGTCTCAGCAATGTATTTAGAGTGAACAAGTATTTTGTCCACGGTATGCATCGTTTCAGACTGTTCTTTCTTTTCTCTGTCCACTTCACCTGTACAAGATTATTAAAAGGGTCATTAATATGGTGACAGTATAAGACAGTAAGAACAACCTTGATAAAGGAGGAGAGTAGCATACACATTCCTAACACTTTGCCTAAGACTTTATACCATACAAGTAAACTGTAAAGATGTACCACAATATTTATTAGCAGGACCTGGATCCATTTCAGCCCCGAGATTTTCTCTATGGAGATTTTTGTACCAGTTTACATATAGGCATAAACTGATCCAGCTAAACTAATGCAACTTTGGGTAGAAGCTCTTACAGGAGCTTGAGCCTGGCTTATATCAGGGAAGAGAAACCGGTCTCGGTCGAGACTAAAACAGTGCAAATATAAAGTTGTGTTGATCTAGTATCATGCCTCAGAAGTGAAGCAGTCATAACATGAGTTTGTTTCTTCTTCCTCTAGTCAATGTGTCATAGCTTTCCTGAGTGTTCCTGCAGAAACAAGTCTGTACGCTTCAGGTGTGCCAGGAACGATAAGCTTTCTGAAGAAGCACTACTCTGATGAGCACAGTGCTAGCCAGCACTTCTAGAACATTTGTTCTTAATAACTTCCAACTAGCTGGCAAAGAAGAAAGGAGTGCAAAGAAATATCGCCTTCCACATCAGCTGCCCCTGTTATTACAAAGCAGGATTCCCACAATAGCAAGAAATTATAAAAAGCAAAATAACAACAACAAAGTAACAAACCGTAACAAATAAAGTAATAGGAGAACATCTCACATGGGATTTACTGCACAGATGACTAGTCTGCAACACATGCTCAAACATCACAGGAGTAAAATAAATAACCACTTACCAACAACAACTTTGATTTCTTTAGATTGGTTCATGCAATGAGCTGCAGTAAGTATAAAATTTTCATTCAAAATAGTTCCACCACAAAACTCTTCCCCTGCCTCGTTTAACAGAACAGCCTGCGAAAGAAAAGAGGTAAGTGCAGAATTAAGAGGAGAACATATACTTATTACTACAACATGTACTACTCTGCAGGTGTCTCCTAATATTGCATACACACGTGCATATGCTAGAGATTGGCATGTACAGGTACAGAGTCGCAACTGTCTTTATGTGATGTAGATGTTTGGCTTCCATGTCACCTCGCTCACAGTGCTTAGTAAGGTCTTTTAGGAACACGACACTGACTGACTGAGCAGGGAGAGTGCAGCCCCCAAATCACCTCATCCCTTGGACTTACCACCCCAAAGAATTCCTGTCCAAGTTCTGTTCCCATTTGACTGTTCTGTTCCCCTTAGTGTCCCTAAGACAGGAACTCATTTTGGCTGGTCGAAACAAAGGAGGACAACTTAGATATGAAGGAGTATTTGTGAAGCAAATGCATGCTTTACCTGACATGCTCTCGGGTATGCTACATAAATGGACTGCCATCAGACAGAGCTGGAATCAGACCTGCAAAAATCACACTGGTAGGCCAGTGTGAGTCAAAAGCTCTCTCTGGTGATGGGTTAAGCAGCACCATCTAGAACTGCACAAAGCCTTTCCTTTTGACATTTTAAGGCTGCAGTTTGCAGAACAACACATCTAAGTCCTAGCTTCACGCAGTTCAGCTACCTCCAGCTACAAATGCCTTACTACATGGGTAACATTCAGAAGGCAACCAGGTTAAATGAATGACTGCACACTTTCCCTCAGAAACATGTTCTGCTTACATGCAGAGCACAAACACCAGATTTACCTGCCACGGACATTCGCCAAGACGACACTCATCACCACCTACTATCCTGGTAATGACATATGGAGTCTTGCTACTTGTTTCATTGCCAGGACGGAGAGTTGGGCTTTCTGCGGTAGTACCGATGTCCTCCTCCAAACTTGTTCCATTGGGGCGGGGGCCATCTTGATCAGTAGTTATGTTGCTATTCTCAGCGGGTAAAATAATCGACCTTTTTTTTCTTTTCACAAAAACTTTTCCACAAGGATACTTTACTGTAAAGACAAGAATGGTAAAGTTAGAGACAGACAGAAACATCAGCACAAGAGGAAACTCCTTGACAACACCGTCTCACAACAAAGCAGTTAATGCAGCTGTCCTGTTTTCAAAACACTAGCAAAACCTTGGCAGATGCAACAAAGGAGGAAGACCAGATGGTTTGAAAAATGAAAGCCATTTTGTAGTCCTAAAACTTGTCCATAGGTTCAGTTTCCAGACAGTTTTTTCAAAGTATTTAAAATTTAAAACATTATCTTAAATTGTTTACATTGCTATATTCATGTACTTGCTCTTACTAAAACCCTCTTAATTACGAAACGGAGTCAAGTGCTGTATTTTAGGAATAATATGGCTCATGATAGCAATTTATTATTAGATATAAAGGATATAAAAAGCAACATAATGAGTATATGGTTGACTTATTCCTCCCCCCAGGCTTGTTGAAATACAACAGAAATGTACAAATGTAAATAGCATTAAGTGCAATTATTTAATATCATCGGCTACTATTTGATTAGGTTAACTGAAATCTAAAATAGAAAAGTTTTTGCGATCTGCTGTTTTATATGGAGTATAAGTATTTAAGTAAATGAGATATAACTGCAATCACTTTTCTCCTGTCAACAGCATAGTTTACTGGGGCAATTCTGTGAGAGGCACCTTGCAAAGGGTTCCAAATCAGCTAGGTTTTGATAAGTTCATCACATCACCTCACACATGGAAGCCTTTGGAAATATAAATCAGTTGGCCTCAGTGTTAAATCTATGTCATATACAATCCTGATGGTTCAGAAGACATTCTTTAACTGTGAAACAAGTCTCACCACCATTGCTATTAGTTTATTACGTGTCTTCATACCTGACGAAACACAGCGTTTGCCATCCTCTGCTAGAACATACCCTTTTGCACAGGAACACAAAACATCCTTCTGTACACTTTTTTTGACGCTGCAGAACTGCTCACAGTCACCATTGTTTATTTTGCAGTACTTTGGTATGACTATAAAAGAGGTAAGTTTGGAGAAAAACAGTAAGTAAACACTGACTTCACAGAAGATCTCAAAGTTCACCAAATTAAACTCCACTCTTTGAACAGGATTTGTGTCTCCACCCATAAAACACCTGAAGCACATCTTAGTAACAACACGAGTGGTTAACATTAGCTTATGCCGTACAAAGCAGTCACATTCACCACATGAAACATGCTTGGCAAGTCCAAGTGGGCCCAGTGGCCATGTCATGGTGAGCTTAAAAAAGCAGAACAAAATGAGAGTGGAAGAATGGATAAAACTCTTAACAGAGAAGTCCAGATTTTGGTAAATGCTCACACGATTCCTCCCTCCTGCCTTAAAAAACTCAACTCCTCATCACTCCCCTCAGTCCCGTGTGTGAACTTCAGTTCCACACCCCCTTACTCTGGGCTCACCACTCTTACTTCTGGGCTACCGATACACGGTCCAATGACATGATTAGGGTAGTAGCTGTATGCCACAGAAATTGGACTCAAGAAGGATTTAAAAAAAATTATTCTTTGCAAGGGTGAAAAAGTCTGTATTGTCTACTGAAATCTGCTTGCTTTGGTCCTTCACTGCTGTGAGCTGAGCAAGGTGGCTGTACTTCTGTACTTGGAGTAAAGGCTCTTTGACATCACTTGTAAGAATCCTATGCTGCTTAGTTTTACCACCATGTTTTGGGGATTCAAGCTCATGTAAAAGAGTCACTATCATAATTAAGAGGGCTTTCTTTCGAGTAAGTGTAACTTCAGAGCATTCACAGTTGGACAGGGCTCTGACCAACCTGAGCTAGTTGAAGATGGCCTGCTCATTGCAGGGGAATTGAACTAGATGACCTTTAAAGGTCCCTTCCAAACCAAACTACTCTATGATTCTATGGTTTGAACACTACCCAGCTGTAGAGCCACCAGGGCTTTGTGTTTCTGGCACTGTCCTCCAACTCACTGCTGACTGCCACACTATTCTATGCATTTTCCCAATAATGCTCATTAAGAAAAGAGTTAAGTCTCTATGCTTCAGCTCCCTAGGAAATTCACTGCCATAGTTCTCCAAAGCAGAAACCTACCAAATTCACAGTTCTTGCCTTGATAACCATCCAGGCATGAGCAAGTGTAGGAACCAATTCCATCTTTACAATGTCCACCATAGTGACAAGGATTTGAGCTGCACTGGTTCCCATCTACAAAAACAAACAAACAAAAAATTATTGTAAGAGTGTAGGCATTTTCAGTGAACTCTGAAGGGGTGTTAGTTTTAATAAGCAATCTTTCATCTTTCCTTTTAAAACATATGTCCTGTGAGTTGCCACATTCCAGATGAAACAAAGAGTGTAATTGCAATCATTCCAAACCAGCAATGATTCACACACATATCCTCAGTTTTGCAATCTGTTTTTGGTGGCTACTCTATGGCAGTGCATAGACAAGCCTTTTTTTGTAGGAAGGTAAAGTAACACATCGTGGTCAGAGTATACATCATTTACAGTGAAGGCTGTAAAAGCAGACAGGACATTTCTACATTGCAACTACTGTCTGAAGATACTAGCCTTTTGGCCTCTTGCATTTCTCTACAAATTCTGCATAATAATGGCAACTCAACTTTTATTTCTTTAAAGGTCATCTTGTCTCTTGTGCATGTCTTTTGCCTGCAGTACCATTCATTTAAAGAAGCAGACACCAGCATATTAATCAGAAGATAAACAAAACAAAACAAAAATGCTTTACAAAGCCCTGCTAAATTCATGCATGCAAGTCAAATTCCTGTCTTAAGCTGCTTACAGTACCAAAATTGTCCTATTGTATCCGTTGAGGTATGAGCTTGAGCTTTAAAAAATTAGCTCTTACCTCATGCTCCCTACATCTATGCTGGGAACCCCCACATTTGAGTCTTTCCTCCTTTCTGTGACCTGGACACAACTGGCTGACCTGACTCCAGGGCTCCAGCCACATGCATCTCACAAACTCAGTTACACACAGGACAGCGAGGCTGCACTGCATTTGGAGTCACGTTCCACATAGCAGCCCTTTCTCCAAAGGTATCTCACTCCTGCACTGATGCTCGTTGCCACGGTCTCTCCCATCTAGTGACCTGCTGTAACAACTGTGTTCCCCCATCACATGACCCTGCTGGGCTCTTCTGCACCGCTCGATAAGAAAAGGAGGATTTTTCGGAGAAGTGACACTTCTGTAATAATTCGTTGCTTTAGGTAACACGTTCCTTCAAATTTCTGTGTTTTACCACCCGTAGTGCCCCTGTTTGGAGCATCTGGAAGAACAGCAATGCCAACAAAGACAAGATGCAAGAAGCTGCTCATCCTAAGGATCCAGCCTGCATGGTGGCTCTGGCCTGCAACCTCATCTGCTGCAGCTTTCTCTGCCACGGGGTACATCTGCTGGGCTTTGTGTACTGTCCTCACACCTCAACATCTCTTCTGTACCCGCATATGGCCAAAACCAGGAGTGTTCCAAACGCTCCATCTATGTGGTCCACCACAGAGGCGCTGAAGACTGATGTCCATCCTCAACAGAGGGAAGGCGAGACCACCAGTTACCAGAAGAAAGGCAGACTTGAGTCCTGCAGCACAGCTCCTGGTTTCTTCCTTCCCTGCAGTGCCAGAGCACTCCGTTCTGTAGTGGTCTTAGCTAAGCAGCATCCTACTGTTAGAAACTGTACTTGTTTACTTTTTCCCCACAATGTAGTTGCTGCTGTGGTAATGAGTTTTATATCAATATTGCACAAAAGCATTGCAGAATCCCCTACTGAAAAAGGAAGCTAGAATGAATTGTTCTAGTTACTCGGCTGAGGGTAGCTGTGGTTTTCAATACTTCTGAACACCCATAAAGCATTCGTGGACTGTGGTTTAAAATGTATGAAATTGGCATTTCCGCTAAGAGCACTGGCACTGATGTTCCACTGCTTGTATTCTCGTGAGAAAATGGTTTGAAATTTTCCACTCCTGTTCACCGCAACACTGACGCAGGCTTTGCTTGAAATTTCAGTCTGTAGGTTGCAGAGTTCATCCCCTGCTTAGAGGATTGTGAAAGTCTGCATCTTCTTCGTGGCAACTGTCTTCAATTTTCTGCAGACTCCAAAAGACAAAGCTAAGCTGTCTTTGGTCAACATTTTTGAGGTACTCCTCCTAACACGCAAGCTGGACACATACTTTCAGAAGAACATGTTACCAAACACTAATACATTAAAAATCTGTTCCTGCGTATTGATTACAAACACTAGAACTCTAATAAATACAACTCAAACCTTTAGAAAAAAAACAGAAAAGACTGATGGGTAGTATCTGCTAATCTACTGCCATGTCTTCCTTGAATGCCAAACAGTTCTGTAGAGAAAACATCCCACAAAATGCTCTATATACAGGAATCAACAACACTCTGTCATGGAAGGTGACATGAAACTGGCATGCGACAGTGCGATACAGTTTAATAACTTTGTGTTGGCTACGGCATTTAAGTGCCACCCTCATCTACGACTCTTTGCGTCTTCAATTCCCCCATCTGGGGCTGTCCCTCTGGAGGACAACTGAACGGCAGAGTCACCCGCCCAGTTTCTGCTTCTCACTGTCCTTTGCACGCAAAGGGTCACTGTTCCTTCTTGCAGAGGACAAAGATCATCCCAGGAATTGGGGGCAGGTGAACCTTGCCTTCAAATGAAGCGACTGGGTTCAAGCAACAGCAAGGCAGTAAATCAGACTCCTTCTTCAGAGGAAACACAAAGTGAGGGTGTCCCACGGTGAAAGGAGAGGAAGCAAGGGAGCAGGAAGTGAGTATTGAAGAGGTGCATCCTTTTAAACTTTGCAATAAGGAAGCTTAATTCTCTAAACGAACGCAGAATGATTCTTACCTACGTAGATGTTCCAGAATTCCTCCTACAGGTCGGTGTGGGAAAAAGGGGAATAAAAGGAGACAAAAGGAGTTAGATGAGAATTACTGAATTCTTCAGAAAAATATTGGTGCTTTCATACAGAGGGTACTTGCAGCTAACAATTGTTAAAAAAAATACTTAAGTTGCAGACACACACAGTGCCTTGCAGCCTGCTATTACCATTTAATAAATTAAAACCATATGATCCATCTATAGTGCCCAACTCTACAGAAACAAGTCTCATGCATTTTTCAGAAATATCTAAAGGTCCTTAGAGATTTCCTAATGTGACTCACTCAGCATAAAGCACTTGATTTCTTGCATAACTGTATCTTTCCATCAGTTTTGACTGAATTTACTCACATTCCAGCAATGCCAAATTCTCAGTCTCCCTCCCCCTTTCCATCCCCCCAAGAATTAGGACCTCAGAAATCCTGAGATTAAAAAATATTTTGCCAGATTTGTCATCTTCTTTCCCTCAGCACTGAGGACTCCAGGTACGCTGTCTGTTCAAGACAGTCCTTTTCAGTGACATCTGGTCTCAGGCAGAACAGGCTGTGCTGGTTCTGCTATAGATCAGCCAACTTTTATGCTCTGAAGTACCCTGGTGATGCACCCATGACTCCCCATCCAGATCATGTCAGGGCCACTCAAAGAACATTCTGACCAGCAAGTAATGCTAAAGTGAAATGAATATGGCTTTAACTCCAGTTGCAGGGCTGTTCTTAACAGCCACACAGCTACAGCCGATGTTCCCACTGTGCCTCCACCACCAAGTCACTTTTTAAGTTTTCAAATATCACCTTTTCTACTCACCCTAGTCCCCATAGTTGCCTCATCTCTTTAACTCTCCCTTGAGTTTAGGAACAGATCACCTTTCTGTCTAAAGTTAAGCAGCCATCAGGGTAGGGAAGGTGACACATGAGTCACACATACAAACCCCATTCCATGTGGGCAATTTAGCACTAAGGCATGTAAGAACTGTCCACAGTACATATTCTGTCAGTGCAGATACTGAAAGAGACAGTCACAAAATGATAAGCACTGCAAAGCTGCTTGAGGTAAGTTCGGCAAAATTCTCCCATCAAGTTCCATGCCAGCATTTACCTTCTCAGCCTTCCCATGGACTCTCCACCTAAGAACTCTTGACCATAGTCATGACACTCAGCTATGCCACCCAGATAGGGTGAAAATATTTCTAACATGGGTAGTATCAAATCATTTGAAGGTCAAATACCTCACAGTGGCAACTGAACAGATCAGAACAGGTAAAAGAATGGAGGCTTTAACAGGAGCTGGCCTTGCAAGAGCTAAATTAAGGCTGTTATTGTATGTTGATGCCTTAACAATTCCAACCACAGTCAAAACCACTATTTATTCTTTGTGTTAAGTGATTGAGAATAACTTGTGAGTTTTGATGCCCAGCTCAAAAGACCTTAATACTATTTTGTAAACATAAAATATATAGATCTATGCTTCATATTAGTTCATCCTTACAGTTTTCTCCTGGTCTTCAAAGGCTTCTCTTGCTTCTTCTTTCGAGCAGCGCTCCTCATTGCATTCTCTTTCAATATTCCCTTTCTTAATTTCTTCCAAAAAAGAGTTAGCACGTTTTGCTCTTTCCAAGAACTTGTCAGCATTTTCTTTCTTGATGAATACTAGACAATAGAGAAAATGATACAGGTGGCAGGTAACATTTGGTGGTGGTAGAGTTATCAGAAATAAGTGAGGTAGAAACAAAACCAAAACAGACCCTTTCACGTCTCTACCCGTACACAATATTAACTGTGCGGTTAGTCCTTACACAGACTTAGACATCTCGGAATCTCTCAGAGCAGTCTCCGTGAATCATCAACTCCAGGACAAACTGTATGAGCACAAAATTCTCTCCTACTGCTTTTAGTCTTGAAAATAAGAACATGCAGGTTGCCGCTGAGGGCTAATATTTCTGTTGCTCCTGCTCAAGACTCCAGCCTTGGACAGAATGACTTTCCGTGAAGGCCAGGGAGATGGCATTCCTTGATTTGGTTTTAGAGCTGACCACCAGGCAATACCACCACCTGCTCCAGGGGCTTGTGATGCAGAAACTAGATGCCACACAAACTCAAGAAGCAGTAACGTATCTACTGACAGCTGGGAAAAGCTCATGTATGAGTTTTGCTGCCCTTCACCATCCCCAAATCCACTGCGCTGCCCTGGGGTCTTCCTTCCCTCTTAATACCACCTCCCAACTGCCTGTAGAGATGTTCCTGCCTTACTGATATGTGTGCAGGTAGAGGTAAGGCAGCTGTGTTCTAAGAGCAGTAGATGAACGTCAGCTTTAGCAGGGAAGTACAGCCTGAGGTCAGTTTGCTGGGTTGTTTTATTTTTTAAAAGCTTGGTGTCACAGAAGCGTAAGACCTGCTGCCTTCAAGATGCAGGTAGCCGTCGATTTAAACTGAAGGATCAGAGGCATTAAGCTCAGCTCAGCCACTTGGCTGCATGAACAATAGTGTTACTCTCCAGTGACTTGTGCACCCATTACCAGACAGGAAAAACAGAAACAACACTGGAGTAAATAAATTGCAAATTACCCTGTAAAAAGCAGATATTCTAGGAAAGTTTGCAGAGTTTGGAAGCTGGCATTTAACTATGTTCTAAACACCTGGATTGAAAGAGGAAAAAATACTTTCCAATCATAGAGGGTAATGTGGAAGACAGTGCTGCAGGTGGGACTTCAAGGCCAATGGCTTACGCTCAGTGGTTGCCTTGTACATATCTTCTAGAGCATTCTTCATGCAGGTCAATTCAGCAATAACCAAACTTGCTGATAGTAATCATATACCCTAATATCCTCTAAGCGAACACAGTGAGGACTTACTCTGCTTTCACCAAAACTGATATATCAGCCACAGGGAGCCAAATTCTGCCAGTGCTATTAATCGATCCCATAGAGCCCACACGTACTTTGCAGCCCTGCTTATTCTGAAAAGGCTCCTCACAAGGAAGCCTTACAGAAAGTGCTTGTGACTTCTAGCTCAGCAGCTGGTAGTTCATTCACCCCCTATCTTATTTGCCCTTAAATCCCTCTCTGCAGTGACAGCGAAGAGACAGGACGCAGCCGGTGGGGTTATCGCCTCCATATTCCTTTGCCTCCACATCACCCGCGTCAGAGGATGTTTTCATAAACTTGAACTAGCTGATTAGTCTTCTAAGGCTGGTCATTCTCTTTCCCAAGCCTTCCGTCATGCTTCTTCTTCAGAGACATCAAGGAGCAGCAGGCGTTGGTCAACTGAAGTAGTTGAACACTTCCACGTTCCAGAAACGTGTGGGAGACCTCATTTTAAAGCCTAAGCGGGCTGACTCACTGAAGGAAGAGTTAACAACTTTTGAAAAGCCACTTGCTGATTCTGCTCTGGACTTTGGTGTTGACCCTAGCGGCACAAACAGAGCGCGGCGGGATGTGCTCCTCGCCTATGCCCCAGCCCCTCCATGGCCAAGTGCAGCCAACCAAGCCTTGGCCAAGCTTCCCCTCATGTGACATGAGCACCTCACGGTTTGAGGCCAGATGTCCTCCTGGTGTGAACGGCTGTGAGGGCCAGCAACCCCATTTTATAAGGGGGAAACGGGGGAGGCACAGCGGCGTGGGAAAGGCCACCGCAGCGGGCTCAAGCACCCCGAG
>NW_010526665.1:0-1583 GCF_000687285.1 Phaethon lepturus
AGAACCGAGCCCTGGGGAACACTGCTTGTGAAAGTGGTTCTTCTTCATTTCCATTTTCTTATTTCAGGCTGTACTTAGCCTGGACAAAAACAGAGTAGCTGGAGCAGGTACAGCAATGGCTACTGAGCCTCCAGCTCCATCAGCCACACATTGACAATCATGTCAGCCCTTTGAAGAGCAACCAGGTGCCACCTGCAGTGTAGTCCAAGCAGCCACCTCTCACAGAAACTTATCAGGAACTCGCCTTCACAATCAATCAGGGAAGTGATTGTGTCCCTGTACTCAGCACTGGTGTAGCTGCACCTCGAATACTGTGTTCAGTTTTGGGCCCCTCACTACTAGAAGGACACTGAGTTGCTAGACCATGTCCACAGAAGGGCAACAAAGCTGTTGAGGGGGCTGGAGCACAAGTCTTATGAGGAGCGGCTGAGGGAACTGGGGTTGTTCAGTCTGGAGAAGAGGAGGCTGAGGGGAGACCTTATCACTGAAAGGGGATTGTGGTGAGGTGGGTGTTGGTCTCTTCTCCCAAGTAACTAGTGATAGGACGACAGGAAATGGCCTCAAATTGCACCAGAGGAGGTTTAGACTAGGTATCAGAAAAAATTTCTTTACTGAGAGAGTGGTCAAACATTGGACCAGGCTGCCCAGGGAGGTGGTGGAGTCACCATCACTGGAAGTGTTCAAAAAACTTGTAGACGTGGCACTTCAGGACATGGGCATGGTGGTGTTGGGTTGATGGTTGGACTTGGGGATGATCTTAAAAGTCTTTCCAACCTTAATGATTCTGTGATTCAGGCAAGAAACATGGAAGCATGTGTGCCACAGATTGCAGATTTTTTGCCAATCAAAAATTATTAAAAAATAATTTTGAAAGATTTTCAATTCACCAAATAAAAAGTGGCATTTAATGATGGCTCTATAGTTACATGGTGTCAGTCTGATTCTTCCCCATTCTTCAAAATATTTTTTCTCAATATGGTGTCCCAATGTAAGCAAATGAACAGCTGATAGGACATCATCAAGTGCAACACGGCTACAGTACTCCAGCAGTAGTGCTTAAACAGATCAAGCTGCATCCAGTGTAATTCCTGAAGCAAGCAGAAACACCAAAAAATGCCTCCTGTAATGCAGACCTGCAGTCTAAATTATTTCAAATTATTAAAATAACCTCAGACTATAAACTAGGTAGTTCGGCACAGTAAGTTTTACAGCAACTCCCCAGAATTCAGTGGTAACACTCAGATCCAGCTGACAGTACGAAAGAGTCCTCTTGCAAAATACTGGTCTAGTTTTACAGCGTAACTACAGTAGTTTCAGGACAGAGTGAATGCATTCAGCTGACTTTGCTTTTCCACTTTGACCCATGCAGCACCGAACAACTACTGCTCTTCCCCTGACACGCGCTTGCCAATTTTGAACCGGTTCTCTTTATTCTGCTTGAATGCAAACACTCCTGTACATCACAGCAAGATAGTTGAACAGCCATGGACGGGGGCGGGTGGTCGGTCCGGGCTTGGTGGGCAGGGTGTTGAATTACAGAACTGCACTTTCTTGATTTTAATATAATTTGAGGGCGGTTAGAA
>NW_010526666.1:0-1300 GCF_000687285.1 Phaethon lepturus
TTCCAACCTTAGTGATTCTGTGATTTAATTTGTACTGCAGCACCGACGTAGTTTAAGGTCTTCGCCAGAAGTGCCAGTCCTGACCTTTCCCATCTCATCATGACTCTGTATAACCTGTGTCTAAGCCATGTACTTTCTTTTATCTTGTTATGTCTCTTCCTTTATCAGGGGCTCTTTCTTCTTATTGCAGATTAGTGGATACCTCAACCTGCTGGCCAACACCATTGATAACTTTACACATGGCCTGGCGGTAGCAGCCAGCTTCCTGGTTAGCAGAAAGGTAAGGTTTCTGTCACCAGCTGTGCATTGAACTGGAGAGGCCTGTTCTCAAGTGTGATGCAACATGCAAAAAAAAAATCAAAGATGTGAGGAGTTTCTGAGAAAATGGAGACTACAGTAAAAAGCAACCCTATCCTGTCACTCTGATGCAGAGCTTCGTCAGCCTTGGGACATGTTAGTCATTTGTACTGGCATTAGGGGAAGGGTTAGCTCATCTACCCTCTGTTCTAAACTCTGAGTAACAAGTCTTAACTTGGAGAAAGGGGCCTTGACATGCTGATAAAAGTCTCATTTCAGAGTTGGGGGACTGTTTCCTAATCACCTTCTCTCCTCTGTTACAGGTTGGGTTCCTAACCACAATGGCCATTCTGCTGCACGAAATCCCACATGAGGTGAGAGGGCTTTGTATCCTGCCATCATGAGGTATTACAAGGGTGCTTCATCTACTCAGAGGAGGGTTGGGTCTGGTTAACATTTTCTTGTCCCTTTGAAAGCTGCTCCCTCTGGGAGACTGGCTACATGGAAAAGTAGAAAAAGTCATGAAGCACTGGTCTTGTTATGGATAGCCTTTGTGACTGAGAGTGTTCCTATTCATTAACTGTCAGTTCTTGGTTTTCTTAGGTTGGAGACTTTGCAATCCTACTTCGGGCTGGCTTTGACCGCTGGAGTGCAGCCAAAATGCAGCTTTCCACAGCTCTGGGGGGGATTCTAGGAGCCTGCTTTGCAATATGTGCTCAGTCACCAAAAGGAGCAGGTAAGGCTCCCTAGGACCTCTGTAGGAATAGGAGGGAGGCCTATCGTCCCCATGTGTGTATCTTCCTTCCCTTCCCTATTCTCTCCCATGGCTTTGTCTCAGTAATAACAAAAGCTTTCTGTATTTGTGCAGGTGAAACAGTAGCCTGGATCCTCCCTTTCACTTCTGGAGGATTTCTGTATATTGCCTTGGTAAATGTTGTGCCTGATCTCTTGGAGGAAAAGAATCCTTGGTAAGTGCTCCTTCCTGTTGTGCTGCAGCAATTCC
>NW_010526666.1:1331-7618 GCF_000687285.1 Phaethon lepturus
TCCCTGTGCCTGTTCTGGGAGCACATGAATGACAGCTTTCCAAATCCCATGGGCAAGGCTGGATAGACTGCTGCTATTGCATTTATGGGACTACAAAGACAGTATAAAACATGAGAACCTCCAACTGGGTCAGTCCCAAAGATTGTGCTAGCACAGTATGTAGCATGACCAGCTGGAGCAGGTTGCTCAGAAACATGTCCAGCAAGGTGACCCACTCCCTAGTCTGTCTTGTCAGCTTCTGGCATGTACTGGTTTAGGGACTGTCTGAATGAGGGCCCCACAGAGGTGTGTGTGTCTCATAACCATGCGTGAACCTATCCTTCACATGCTTCTCTCATCCCTTTTTGACACTGTCCATTACTTTGGGCTTCTGCGATCTCCCTTTGGCAGCAGGTTTGTATAGTTTGACTGCACTGTGTTAAATGATGCTTCTTATTATTTGTTTTTTAGCCTCTTGTTTATTAATTTTGATTAGGTGTTGCCATGTGAGTAGAAAATAATAGTTTTCTTCTCTCTGCAATTCAGCATTTCATAGTCTGTTACTGTCTCCCACCTCAGTCATCTCTTTTCTACACTGATATATATATTCTGGTATATTTGGCCTCTCCTCATCTCTATTGTTCTAGTTTCTTGCAGTCTGATTAAGGCTGTAGCAGGTCCAAACCCAGCTGTACCACAGTAAAGGCCCTCTCAAATCTGCTGACAGAGCTGCCCCTGAATGTTCCCTCCTATTTCAGCTGTAATGAGACAAGTAACTTCAGTAGCTTAAATAACAGGCCTTGGCTCACCTAGTTAATTTTGACTGAAATAGTTGAGGAAGTGCTCAAAAACCAGCTCCACAGTTTATATCTGAGGAGGATATGTCTTAGGAGGAACTTCTGGTGGAGAAATGTTAATGATCAGTTGGGAGCTCGCTTTTGGGTTGGTAACCTCTTGTGCTGGCAGAGCTGTTGGCAGAGTATGCAGAGATGGTAGGTACATACTCACTTCAATCCAGTGTAAACGTGAGATGGTGCTGAAAAGAAGGCAAAAGTCATCAGCTTTTTTTTATTTTCATAACTGTAGTTGTTAGCTGGATTAGGTCCCTGAAGTATCCTTGAACATGCTGCAGAAGTGTTGGTTCTCTTGTGAGAGAAAGGACAGGAATATATACTCGGGTAGCTGCATGACTGAATCAGCTTAAAACGATTTTGAAACCTGAAGTTGGGTCTTGCAGCTGAGTGGAACAAACACATATCAGTTTATAGACAACTTCTTTGCTTTGGGTGCTGGGAAAGGGTCTTCTGAGCTGTGTTAGTGACTTCATACAGCTGTTGTGTTCTCCTTGTAGATTTGGAAGGGCAAAGAATAAAACATTTGTGAGCCTCTACACTGCTGCCTATTGGGATTGGTCCATGGCTCCTCCTAATTTTGCTGTTTCTTCCCCAGGAACTCCCTGCAGCAAATTCTGCTCCTGTGTACAGGCATTACAGTCATGGTGCTACTCTCGTTCACAACTGAGTGACCTCTGCGCAGACCTCATGATGCCTCCCAGAGCCACCACAGTGACTCTGAGCTGTTACAAAGCAATAAGGAACACTAATGTTACTTCCTATGTGTGTGCGTGCAGATCTGGCTGCTAGTATGAGAAGCAGGTGAGAAAGAGGTCTGAGTGTACAGGACTTCATTCCCTGGCTCTCCTATCCCTGTTCTGCTAAAATCCACACATCAGGGCTTCCGTGGTTTTTTTTGTTTTGTTTTTTAATGGAGCAAAAGATACAGTGAGCAGAAATGAACTGAACAACTGCTCTACAGTGAATGGGCAATGTTTCGTTTGGTTCATTCTGATGGAACTGCACCTCCTAAGCTCTTGTGTGAAAACCCAGGTGATTCCTGTAGCTGATGAAGAGAAAGAACTTTTCCTACCACTCTAAGGGCTGGAGGCAGAACAGGGATGGCATAGCAACAATAAACTAACAGCTTTAGCCAGAACTCCCTACCCATGAGAAGTTAACGGTGCTATGAGATAAGACGGGAAAGGACCCTTTCCATTTTTTTCACTGACATCACTTGTTCCTAAAGGTAATGTTAGCCTCAGCAGTACACTTCTTTGGTCTGTTTTGTATTTGTTTATGTTGAAATTGAGCCAAAAGCTTGAGGCACTTTAGGATATGTCACAACAATTAAATGGCTCAGCTTGGAGATTACTTGCTGCAGCCCTAACCACTCCAATAGCCAGCACAGCCTAACTGTTAGTCTGAAAAATGGTCAGTAAATGTTTCTTCTATTGCCATACTACCAGCTCACCTACATCTGGAAGGAAAGCCTTGTAGCTGTTGCGACTGAGCTCCCTCTCCTCATAACCATTAGCTGAACGTGGCTCTGAGCCTGCTCTTGAGACCCGAATCACCCACCATCTGCCCCACACCATGTTTCAGAACTCTCTTGAGGTGTAGCATGTTAGCCCTGCCTGGCATGCTACAGCAGCCCTAGACTGTCACAGCAGAGGTCTGGGCAGTTTGGACAGTAGTTGAACACTACAGCCTGGTCAGCAGCCGATAACGCCTTGTTAGCTTTTCCTCTGCTCAGTGTAGACTATATAAGAGCATGCTATAACCAAAAATACAGATGGTAGCCTATTTCTGGCCTTCTTACCTCACAGTGGAGTTAGTGTCTTGGGGATAAATGGGTAAGAAATAATACTGACAGTCTTTAAAGGAGGGGGCACAACAGCAAAGAATACTGGAAGGAAGGTAAAATGGGAAGGATGAAACTGCTGGTGAAAAGACTTTAAAAAAATGGGTCTAGAAACACTGTGTGCTAAGTAAGGAAAGAAAGGGATATAAAGGGTGACAATAAGTATGCTTGAGGAGGAGTTTTCTGTTCTGTGATGCTTGGGATAAAATTTCTGGCAATTTGAGACCAATAAAAATAAATTACATTTCTAGTGCTTTCCCACATCCCAGCTCACAGGGCTGACCAGGCCATCTTTCCACTGGGATGTTTTGTTGCCACAGAGATGTGCACAATTACTAGATCAACCCTTCCACAGAGCTTACCCTTGCTTTCCTTAAATCTCTTTAAAAACAGGTCTAATTGAACTAGCAGAGTCATTGGACACAAAATAGGTGCCACAACGTAAATTGCACCAACTCAGCTCTGTCTTTTAACAGCTTTTGTGAATCTACAGCTCTTTGGTCTGCACAGGGCCTTTATCAAGACGGCTTGTCCCTTGAGAGGGCGATTTGGGTCAGAGCAATGAGGCAGGTATGCTGTGCCCACAGCAGAGGTATTTACTTCCCTAGGAGATTCCTCAACTGTTGACACAGTTTTTATGACAGCTCCTGTCCTACTTTTCAGAGAGTGCTGGAGAGCTCGTGCTTGCAGTTCTCTCTGCCCAGGAACTGCTGTCTAAAATTTTTTCATCTTTCCTCACCCCAGGCTTACATCAGTAACTAGTTTCACTGTAACAAGAAGTGCAATTTTTTTTATTCCTCTTTACAAAGTTGCCTTCCTTTGCTAACTACTCCCTGTATCATTCAGTTGTCACAAAGTCTGAAGGTTGCATCCGCTTCCTGCTTTCCTGGAAGGAGGATTAATCTGATTAGCCTGCAGGGACTGGGGGAGTATGCTAACCCTCTAGTTCTGGCTTTGGGGGTTCTCCCTCTGCCCAGTGACTGCAGCTAAGTGGACCCTGTAGTAGGGCTCCGGAGGAAGCAGTGCCTGCTGTTTCCCAAGGTGTCTTTCTGAAAATGAGGCTGGCATTTAAGTTGAGGCATTGCCAGGTGAGTGCCCCTGAGTCGGTGGTGTTGCATCAGCACGGAGCCTTGCCAAGGCTGAAAACCGGTCAGGAGTTTGTGCTCAGCGTTCAGGAATGTGAAGTGGATGACACTGAAGAAAGAATTTCTGAGTTGTTTTTCTTGGCTGCTACCACAGGCCTGGACGGTCTGCAGTTCTTGGGAAGATACCCTGGTAGGAGGTAGCATGGGGCTTGTGGGAGGGAGGGGTTTGTTATTTTTCCACTACATCAGCCCTGAGGCTGAGGATGGAGAGCCTTAGGAGGAAATGTAGCATCACTCCACCACATTTGTCACTTTTGGAAATGCAGAGAGAATCGTATTTTCTAGCTCTATTTTTTCAGCTGCTCTTATGCATTTTCTCCCTTCATCTGTATTGGTCTGCTCTGCATGGAGACAATAGAGATGAAATAAATAGTTTTCCATGTGGGTTTGGTTGGTTGTTTTTTTGTTGTTTTTTTTTTTTTTTTTTTTTCCCCCCCCCCTCGAAGCTGTTACTTTTCTTTGAATTACAAATTCAATTCAAATTTCACTTGAATTACAGAGCAGTATCTCCGGGTTAGTCTAGAGAAGTCTGGGCTCTGTCTTGCCCTCCTTTCTACTCCTCAGACTTTTACAATTGAAAGAGAAGGTTCTAATCCAGTTTCCTGTTCCTGCAGCTGTGGCACTGTGGGTCGCCAGTGGTGTGGTCTGATCATCATTCTTGGCTGCTGCTCTGGGTTCCCTTTAAAGCACCACCAAGTGAGTTGCTCCCCTTTGAGGGGGAGAGCTTGCATGGTAACTGGCTATCCAGCGTCTTGCAGCCATACTTCATTGTGGTCAATTATTTTTTTTAATCTCAAAAACTCAAGGCCTATCTGGTATCAATTAACACTAAGCTGGTTACTTGCCATGTTGGACAAAGGTCCACTCATCAAACGTTGTTGTGCAGGAATTTCTCAGAAAAGACTAAAGGGATTTTCTCTACCCTTTAAAACCATGGGTTCAGAGCTTGTCTTAATCCCACTTGTCATTTGAAAGATTTTCAGTCTATAATACTTCAGTTGGAAATCTTCTTTAAGAAGAAGGAAAACCATAACCCAAGAGGCTGGAAGAAGATGGAGGCGGGGAGGTGATCAAGGGCATGATTTCACAATCAGGGGCCTTTGCCAGCAATATGCATTTTGGAATCTCTGTCCCTAGTTTCACCGTGCCACAGTCTTTGTCTGTGCTGTGAACCTCCCTCCCCATCCCTTTTTCCTTCTCAAAAGTAATCAAAAATAGCATGGATTAAATCAGCTGCCTGGTTCAGAGTCTCCACAAAGAGTGGCTCTGACACAACTGCAGTACCCCAGAGGGGAGAACAATTGGAAGGAGTCTTACAAGACTTTCTCAGGTGATAAAGGTGACTTCTTGCTGAAGGTCCTGTCCTCTGAAACTATAGCCTGAGGAACTGATGTAGAGACTGGAGTGACATAATAGGATTTCAGATTTAGGAAACGTGAATATTCAGATCTTTTCAGGAAAGAGCTGTTGTAATTGAAGTATTTTTCCTTGTTATCTAGAGCAGTGATTGTATTTAAAAATTATTTTTCATTCTTGATGTGGAAGACAATTTAGCTGGTATGTGTAATAAAATTCTTTTGACAGCAGCTCTTTCAATTTGTCTGCCTTGAAGGCACTAATGTGCAGCTGCATGGATGGCAAGCCCATCTGTCCGGTGCAAACTGCTGAAGAGGATCATTTTGAAATGTGGTTAAAACAAGCTTATCTGTGGTTGCTGCACGTTTCCACCAGGAATAGTGCTCAGGGGAGAGAAGTAGTGCTCTGTTCTGGGCAGGGGGCCTGTGAGAAGTGCTGGGGAGGTCATTTAGATTGGGCTTGGTATGGCTGAGAGAGCAAGAAGGGTTGGGCAGGGGGGAAAGGATCTGGATCTCCTACAGTCAAACAGTTGCTCCTGGGAAACAGTTTAAAGTACTTTCAACAAACAAGACTAATGATTTTAAAACTGGACATTAAATTTGTAATTTAGACTTATCTGGAGGCAAGAACTGAAAAGACGATGCCCTAACAATTGGCTTTGGGGATTGATAGCGTTGCAGCTGAAGTGTAAGTCCCATAGAACAAGCAGGATCAAAAGGGATTTTGTGCCCTTGGCAATGTTGCGTTTAACTAATGGCTTGGATTGAGCTTGTTTCTCATTACATGAAATAGATTGACATTTTTCCAGCTCTTCAGGCCTTATTTTCTATTAACTGATAATGAAGGGTTGAAGAGAAACCGTAATCAAAATGCCAACGAAGGCTGCTGCTAGTGGTGGTTGTATTTCATCCACGTTTTAAAAACTGCTTGGTCCTGTGGCACCTCAGTGGTAGCAGGACCGATCTCTGCCCTTCCGCCCGGCGAGCGGTTCTGGGGTTGGAGGGGCGAGTGCGAGGCGAGAGGAGGCCGCGGAAACGGTCGGGGACCCCGCTCACCCCTTCCCCCCGGTCATCCCTGGTCGTCGCCGCTCCCGGCTGCCCGACGGCCGGC
>NW_010526667.1:0-3125 GCF_000687285.1 Phaethon lepturus
TGGGATGGGATGGGATGGGATGGGATGGGGGAGTTGGGCTGGAATGGGTTGGGATAGATGGGTTGGATTGTGTTGGGATGGGTTGCAATGGGATGGGAAATGCAATTTAGGGGAGTGCCAGGAGATCTTGGCCCTTCCCAGGGTGGGTTGATCAAGGCCGTTTGGGGCCACGAGTGCCCACCGAGCCCTTCAACACGTTCACCTGGCAGTCGTTCCTCATCGACCTCGGTGTGGCTGAGCTGGACCGCTTTGATGACCGTGAGGCACTGATCTTCCGTGAGAACACGCTGGCCACCAAGGCCATCGACGAGTACATGAAACTGGTGGGGGGCAAGTACCTCCAGGACACACTGGGTACGGCTGAAGGTTACAGGTCTTGGTGGGACATTATGGGGTATAGTGGGGTGCAGGACATCCTGGGCATGACATTACAGGGTGTTATGGGGTGCTATGGGGTGTTACGGGCTGCAGGGCATGGGCAGAGCATTACGGGGCTGTAGGACACCCCCAGGACATCCATGGGCATGTGGTGGGGGCTTGTCACAGCCATGCCCATGGCGGTGGATGGTTGGTCCCTTGATGGGCCGTCTCTTGGTGCCCAGGTGAGGCTGTGGCCCAGCTCTGCACCTCGGATGACAGCTGTGAGGTCGACCCCAGCAAATGCGCCGGCCTTGACCTCTCCGACAATCAGAACAACCTGAAGCAGGTCTGCGAGGAGACCTTCCAGTGCATCGCCGCGTCCTGCGAGTGAGGGACAACCCCTGTGTGGGCATGGGGTTGGGCACCGGGATGGTCATGGGGATGGGCACCTGCACAGGGATGGCCTTGGGGATGGACGTCGGCACGGGCAATGGGAGAGGTATGGGGTGGGCACCAGCACCATGAAGACCTGAGCACAGGCTTGGAGATGGGCACTGGCACCACGATGGGCAAAGGGATGGCTTCGGGGACTGGCACCATCCCTGGGATGGGCATGGAGATGAGCACCAGGAAGGACCCAGGGACAAGCTTGAGGACAGGGGTAGAGGACAGGGATGGGCACCACCCCTGGGATGGGCACGGTGATGGAAACCAGGAAGGACCTGGGGACAATCCTGAGGACAAGCACAGGGAACTGGCATGGGGACAAGCACAGTCATGGTGGCTACTGTGTCCCACCGCACATCATGGTGGCACACGGGGGGGGTCCAGGACTACCCGCCTGCCCCAGTACCCATCAGGATGTCTCTCCCCACAGCGCCTTCCCGGCAGAGCTGGGCGAGATCTTCGCGGCCTGGCAGGAGGAGTGCGCGGCGCGGGGTAAAGCGGCCATCGGGCAGCGCCTGGTCTCGGCCTCCCTCTTCCTGCGGTTCCTCTGCCCCGCCATCATGTCCCCCAGCCTCTTTGGCCTCGTCCAGGAGTACCCGAGCGAGGCCACCGCCCGTACCCTCACACTCGTGGCCAAGGTCATCCAGAACCTGGCCAACTTCACCACGTATGTCATGGCAGGGCATGGCACTGGTACCGGTGGGGAGGGACACACCCATGGGGAAGCCACAGGGCAGTGGGGATGTCCCCTGCGTGCTGTGTGGCACATGCCACGGACAGTTATGGGCCACTAGGGTTGTCCCCAACATACCATGGAGCAGCAGGGACACCCCGTACATGCTATGTGGCGAGCAGGGACATCTCCTACGTGCCATGAACTTGCCATGGGTCAGCAGAGGACATCTTCACTCCATGCATGGAGCTGATGTGTCCCAGCAGCAGAACCTCATGTGTCACCTGTGGTGGTCTGACCTACGGGTGGCTTGGTCCAAGAACATGGCAGTAGTGGTAGGCAGGGTGGTGACATGGTGAAGGGACATTGCAATGGCTTTGTCAATGATCCTAGAGACCTTGGTGGTGGCCCAGGCCATCACCTGGCCCCCAGGTAACCGGACACTGTGGTCCCCAGGTTTGGCGAGAAGGAGGCCTACATGGGCTTCATGAACGAGTTCCTGGAGCACAACTGGAGCACCATGACGGCCTTCCTGCAGAGCGTGGCCAACCCTGAGAGCAGCGTCCACATGGCCACCTATGATGGCTACGTGGACCTGGCCCTGGAGCTTGCTACTCTCCACCTCCTGCTCTGTGACATCTTCTCCAGCCTGGACCAGGTGCCACCACCCGTTTTTCCCCAAGGGTAGCTGGCAAGACTGGCCACCTCCTTCTCTCCGTACACAGAGCTGGTGTCCACTGCCCCATGGATGGCGCCTACCCCAAGGCCACCCATTGTCCCCATAACGTCCTTGTCTTGTCCTCGCAGGCCACGCAGGAGGAGCTGGAGCCCCTGCCCACCATCCTCACTGCCATCAGGGAGGGCACCCCTGTCCCTGTCTCCGTCCGGCTCAGCTCCACCACAGAGCGAAGGTACCGGTGGGTGGACAGGGACACACACGGGACCAAGGTGGTCGTGTCGGGCCAGGAGGAGCTTTGGTAGACGGGTGACACTAAGATGGGTTTGGGGTGGTTCTAGTCTTGGCTGGTTTCAGGGGATGGTTCTGATCTTGGTTGGGTCTGGGATGACTCTGGTCCGGAATGGGCTTGGGGTGGCTGGTCCCAGTTGGATTCAGGGGATGGTTTTGGTCCCTGATGGGTCCAGCAGATGGCTGTGGCCCAGGTAGGGGATGGTTCTGGTTCGAGTTCAGACTGGGCTGTGTTTGGTAGATGCTTCTGGTCCAGGCTGGGTCCAGGAGATGTTTCTGATCCCAGCCGGATTTAGGGAGTGGTTCTGGTCCTGGCCGGGTTCAGGGTAACTCCTGCTCTGGCTGGGTTTGGGGTGGTTCAGGTCAAGGCTGGTTTTGAGGATGGTTCTGGTCCCAGTTGGGTTTGGGGGATGGTTCTGGTCCCAGATGGGTTTGAGATGCTTCATGTTCAGGCTGGGTTCAGGAGACGGGTCTGATTCCAAGTGGGTTTGGGGGGCCTTTGGTCCTGGTTGAGTGCAGGGTGGTTCTGGTCCCTCCTGGGTCTGGCACCATCCCGGTACCCGGCTGTGCCATCGCTCCATCCCCCCTCACAGCCCGGCAGAGAGCTTCAAACCAGGCTTTGTGCCACCACGGGACCTGAGCAAGCACAGCCCCCTCATCAAGAGCCAGTCCCTCATC
>NW_010526668.1:0-14118 GCF_000687285.1 Phaethon lepturus
GGCATCGCCCGCCGCCGCGGACCCGGGAGAGCCGCCGAAGCCCCGCCTGGGCTCCCTGGGTTCCACACACCGCACCCCGGCGGTTAACAACACACGCGTTTCCTACTTACAGCCAGTCGTCATCAGCACTGAGTGTGTTTTTATTATTTTAAGCCAGCAGAAATAGAAAATTCCCTTTTTTACCCAGGATTGCTCTCCAGACTGACCAGCTATGCTGCTAACAGGAGAGATGCCCGGTTCCCCTCCCTGACAACGAGCCTTCGGGTTCATTTCAAAAGTCATCCCTCAAGGCTAAATTCTCCAAGAGTTCAGACATACAAGTAGGTTATTGTGCAAGAGCAACTCCTCAAAGTATCTGGATTTCTACGTTTGTGCATACACTCAGTCTGTAGCTAGTGCAAGGTCATTCAGGCTAATTTAGAACTTCTTTCATTAAGCTGATACATGGTAACAAATTAAAATTTAAACTATCTGCTTGTCTAAGGTGGAAGAAGCTATGGAGAACGACAAGACACAGAGAAGCATTTACTAAGTTTCCTAAAGTGATAACAATTTTTTTCAGCTGTAATTGATTTCCTGATTTCAATCCATTTCCATGGCAGCTAGGCACTCAGCTTGCCCATCTGCTCATCCCTCCAAGTTGCAAGAGGACCTTTGACCACCTGGTTCAGAAGGACCAGTTTGACCAAACGCCACGGCAGGCTACGTGCAGAATTACTGTTGAATGAACATAAAGAGTTGTGCAAAATCACACCCTCCTCATGAGACTGTGCACTTAAACTATGATATGGCAGTACAGGTACGAAGCAAGGCTTTGAAGACATGTCAGGGAGGGGAGGAGGGAAGTGGAAAGGCTTCGCATCTCCAGAACATCTAGTCAGTGCATGCGCGGTTTCTGCCTTAGTCGGAGGCAGCAGGGACAGAGCTGCTGCGGGCTGAGCTCCAGGACACACCAAATTGCCTCGTCTGGCACTGCTGCTTTCCCAGCTCCGTATTTAAGAACATAACTGCATCAAAACTGCTCTGTGTCTGAGCTCCTGTAGGGAGAAGGAGATAGGAAAAAATAGGTGAGAAAATAGCCTGATAAAATAAGAGTAAAAAAAGTAAAGAAAACCTGCCACCTAGGGATATTAGGTTGAGTTTGAGAAAAGATTGTATCTGATCAAAAGCTTGTAACACCAAGGCCTGTATGGGAAATTCAATAAGCGGCAGAGGCTTCTCTGACTATTTTGCATACACACTTGCATATCTTTCACTAGAACAGATGAATTAAGGGTCTGAATACCTATCTAAGAGATAAAGGGAAATCTCTTTGTATACAGATTAATTAGAAATGAAGCTCTGCTGATGCTATTCAACAGTAAACAACTGTACAACAAAGTACCTTTTGAAGGCTCTTTTCACGTACACTTTCTTAATATTAGGTAGTGATCAAAATGCCTCTGAGGAGGGTACATAATTTCTCAGAGGGAGGTGTCCTGCTGAAGGCCATGCTGGCAACACTGATACTTCAACATACGAGCGCAGCCCCAACTCTTGTGTTCATCCTCTGGGTGAAGCTCATGTACCACCTCCACGCATCTACACAAAGATGAGGAACAAAGATGAAGACCTGGAAGAACTGTCTGGAGATATTTCAGAGGAAAAAAACTTTGAGACAGGAGAATTATCACAAGCATGCAACGAATGTATTTATCTGCCCAAGTTGGGAAGTGAGCACTTGTCACCACAATTGATCACCTGGACTCCAGCCCCATGGGTAACAAGAATGTCTCAGAGTTCGGCTGGTTAAGAGGTAATTCAAGGATATCAGTCTTCTAAAATATATAATGATAAATAAACAAAGCACGTAAATCAACTATTTTTAATGAAAAACATAAGCTCCCCAGCACATTGAGACAAATCTTCTTTAATACGCCCGTTGAACATGATCGCCAAAAGCACTAGAAAGAGCCAGTTGTGAAGCTGACAACAGATGTTTGTTTGTATTGTTGCGTGAGCATAAAAACTTTCCAGGAAATAAGTCCTTGACATAAAAAAAAAGATTGTTTTTCTCCTCACAGTGGAATGAAACACAGAAACAAAGTATACCCACACAGCTGTTTATATATAAAATATAACACAAATAGATTTGATCACATCTTAAAATCTTGCGGGAGCACTGCCTAGGAAAACAATTTTTCACATCCAAATATTACAGGTCACTATTCTGCCACTGGAGGAGTGGAGACTGAGGAAACTGAGGAAAGTTGTTTGAATATCAAGAATTGTTTGAATTTCACTTGAAAATATTTTTAAATCTATCTGGAACAATTTTTACAACATCTTGACTGACTTAAGATTAGAAAATGCAACAGACACCCCTTTACATTTCCTGCAATGGATTCCTGCAGAAAGATTCTAAGCGAGGGAATGACACTCTCCACTGCCAAAATATCACATTAAAAAAAAAAATATCGTCACTGCATTCTCCAGCCTGGTAACCCAGCGTTCTGATGAGGATGCTGGGCTCCAGGACAGCCATTTCCTCTGTGTGCACAAGCCCGCTCATTTAACTGCGTAACTGGACATATCTAGCTAGCTGTAGAGCAGTCATCAATTATTACGTTATTAGCATCTCGAGTCACAGACCATGACTTCATTATGCTATAAACTTCCTGTCCTAAAAAAGCATAAAGTAAACCACAGATGACAGCCAAGAGAAGGGAAAGCATCAGAAAAATATTGGGTTATACTGCACAACACCTTGAGGAGGGGTCCAGCATACCCCCACCCAATCTGATCTCAGGCTGAGTGGGTGTACATGCTTGTATATTCATTTATATACATCACACGGGAAGTAAGGCTATGTACATGCTAAAAAACAGGCACCCGTGTGACAGTGCATATTCCAGCAAAATACATTTTAGGCAAATCAAATTTTACTAAGATGCTGATCATTAGCAAAAGAATGCTTTCATCTAGCATTCCCTCTTACAAAAAAAAAAATTCTGTTGGCCTGCTTTTCTCTCTCAAGTTTCAATTCCTCTAACTCTGATTTCGGAAGAAATCGTCCCAAGATGTGCCAAGATGCAAGCGCTCAAGTACAGATGTCAACATATAAACATACTCCTGGGTATACTCTGTAATGTGTTCATAACCCCACAGCGATTGCAGTATAGTTGTCTTTGTTCCATACGTTTATTTTAGTAATGGGAATATAATTGTTAGTTATAGGTTATAAGACATTGTCTCATTACAGCCAACCCTGTTAGCATGCTTTTTCTTCAACCTGTATGTATTCTATTTCATTTCTCATTGAGATATATAAATATTTCTGTTCTTCTATATCCAGACAACCCTAATTCCTGCCTTTCCGACAGTTATCATTACTTGCCAGGAAGACACAATGGCCTGAATTGCTTTTAATACATTTAATTCACCATTTCTGAAACACAGCCAGAAAGTGAGTGGTTTAATGACACACTGCCATTATCCCATTGCGCTTCTGACACTCAAAGAGTGAGGATGAAAGAGGAGAAGGAACCCAATGGCCCATCACTGTCCAGGGACGAGAGATGGTACCTGAAATGAAGGTTGACTGAGTCAAGCCTGCAGGTACAGGTTGCTCTGTCCGAGCTCAGAGCCAAAAGCTGGTGCTGGCCGCCACTGTTCAGCTTGCCCGCAGACTTCTCCCTGTTTGATACACCGCTCCCCGTCATTTCCAGAAGCCCTTGCTGTTGGGCCCATCAGACATATGCCAGGTAAAGGTTACAAAAACTGATAGCCTGAACCAGTATTTCCCTAATTCTATCTAAGACCATCAATAGAAGGGTAATACACAACTGCACCGTGATCAGAGACATACACACACACAAACGTATAAATATCTGACTTGAGGTAGAGGTATCGACATCCAAACTGGTTAGTGCGGCACTGGAACAGGCTGCCCAGGGAGGTGGAGTCACCATCACTGGAGGTGTTCAAAAAACGTGTAGACGTGGCACTTCAGGATATGGTTTAGTGGGCACAGTGGTGTTGGTTTGATGGTTGAACTTGATGATCTTAGAGGTCTTTTCCAACCTTAACGATTCTGTGAACTTCAGGACACCTAAACCTACAACTTCAACATTTTAACTTATTCAAATTTACAACAAAGGCAAAAGAAGTGCTGCACTTCACAACAGTTTCTCAAACTCCTGTGAAATTAGAAATATTCTAATATTCAGGAATATGAGCCAAGGTTTTAACTTAAGTCATGAGATAAGAATAAGTCCTCAAACCTCAGTACAGCTTTGAAAAACACAAATGACATTGCCACCAAGTCAATCTGGTCCATAATTTAGTTAGTCAATGCTCCAAATACTCAAAGGTAAGTGAGAGCAACCAGAAATCAATTGTTGAGTTTACCTGATGTGCTCTTTATGTTCAACATTTACATGTAAATATTTGATTATATTTTTCTGGGGAAAGGGACTCGGAAGCAAGCCCAAACTCCATCTCATTACCTCCTGCAGTGAGGAACCCACATCCAGGAGGAACACACATGTTCAGAGCTTCCTACAAGTACTTCTTGCAAGGACCATTCTTGCCACCCTGCTAATTGAAAACATAAATTACCCCAGCCCAGCTCACACACGTACGATGATATAAATACCACTGTGGTGTCTGTCAAGGGTACACAGGCAGCAGTATGGGTGTGCTGTTTACTGAGGAACAGCTTAGATGTGACAGCGATGGACTCCACAGGATTCTCTGGGCTGTATGGAGCACAAGGGTAATCACACATGAACCACAAAGCTTGGAAGTCTAGAAAGGACTGTGGTTTGTCACAATAAAAAAAAAATAGGTACATCCAAAAAGCCTGCTGATTCTTCCTGACCTTTTGATATATGCAATTTATTTTAACATTAATATATTGCCACTTTTTAAAAGGCACAATTTTATTAATTTGATAAATTGGAAGGGCTTTTGGAAGAAGCTGTTATGTTCAATGAATAAATCAATTTTTAATACGAAGATCATTTATGTGATAGCCCAGAATGATTCATTCCACTGTCTACCACTTCAGTCCCACTGCCCCACTTGAATCTTCAACTTTATTTAAAAAAATAAATCAACAAAAGAACGCTTCAGGAAATGTTTGTTGAAAAACTCCAGCACTTGTTTAAATATTGGTAACAGGTCAGTGACTAACCAACCACCTTACATTCTCCATAGAGAATCCATAGATTTAAGTAGTTTGGTTTAAGTTATTGTACTTCATTGTTATAAATAATAAAAATTCTCAAATATTGCTTTAAGTGAAGATAAGCCCTAATGATTCATTAAAATGCTATTTTGCTTAGAACAAAATTACAAATTCTTCTAAAATTAAAGCTATATTGTGCATAACATGTTAAGCTAAGAAAATTATTTTTCCATTCAAATAACAAACCTGAGAAAATACTAGAATTAAAAATAATTCAAATCAATATGGTGTAATTCCCCACCTGCCTGAACCAGTGAACAATATACCTGTGTTGGGTATCATCGTTCATACGATTCCTGACATAAATGCGCTGTGAAAAGCCACGCTGTTTATGACAAAAATGTGACAATAATTAAATATTTCTTTTTATAGTTAGATTAAATGTGTGTGGTGTAATAACATTCACCTTACAACTGTACCTATGATCTATTTCTGTAACATAACTTCTGGCTGAAGTAAAAAAATTGGAGTTATGATATTTTTAATAAAAAACTCATTTTCATGTGCATTTTTATACATCGTGAGCAGATTTAACCTTAGGTGGTCAGATTTAATTCATTAGCCACATTATGCATTGATATCACAGAATAACCTCCTTGTTAGGCCAGCTGCCTCCTTGCAACACTCTCAAAGGTACTTTGAAATCCAATTTTCATGTTGAATATAAATCAGTCAATTCTGATTTGTCCAACAACGCACAAAGTGGAATCTTTAAACCTCACCTCTGGCGTCAGAGAGCAGCGAGGGCTGCCGAGGGGACGAGCCTTGTGTTTCTACAACATCGAATGGGAGTTGTTAAATCTACTGCTCTGCTGTTCCTGGGATGTGCTGCCTCATCCTCAAAAGACCAAAAAATCTTCCGTGCTACAGGACTACCCCCATAGGCACATCCCAAAGGCAACAGGCTGAGGTGACTTGTTCATGGTCATGGAGGAAACCCACGGTAAAACCAGTGCAAGGACCAGCCTCTTCAACACGAGGTAGTCTCGTCTTCCTCACTGCTCACTCCCTGACACGAAGATGACAGAACATCGAGTTCCCAGGTGCAAATATTTGCAGTGAACACGTAGACAGGCTATCGTCTCCTCCTACGGAGGAAGAGCTCACCAGAACACCTGGGTGATCCCTAGTTTCATTTCACTCTTAAAATTAAATATTTTAATGGGAAAAAAACCCCAACCTTTTAGAATTGTGTCCTCAGTATAAAAAGTATTTCATAAGCCTCAGAAGATTAACTTTCCTACAAGTTATTTCGATGCATATTGCTACAGTCAAAAGACAATTTTGTTTTATGACAGTTATGATATTTCTAAGTCAAAACCAAAAATAATTTGGTATGGTATATCACTTTAATTTCCTCTTACTCATAAATCAGATCGTTGTGTTTTGCAATATTACTTCCAAAATATTTTTATGTACTTTGGATCTACCCCAACTAACCTTTCCAGAAGAGTCTTTCAGTGCTCCTGGCATCATCAGGTTGCATAGAATGGTGAGGCGGGAATTCTTTATCACATTGTCTTCAAAGGTATATATTTTTCAGGATTTTAAAGGCATTTCAGCCTATATTTTCCACCAGTGTATTGCACCTATATGCTATGAACGCTCTATGATCTTCCAAAAAAAAAAGTATCTTATTAGTGGGAAAATTATTACATAATACATAGGAATTACAATCTCCTAGATAAGCAGCATGAGAAAAGGTCTGACCTGAATTTTGGGACAGAAGTGCAAGGCTGGGGCCTTCAGCATTAAGTGGTCAGAATAAGAAAGAAAGCACTGGGGCCACAACAGACCAAAGTCTGAGTCTCTGAAGGACTAAGGCAAGGAGTAACGCACGCAGCCACGGGACTGCAAAGTGCAGCCTAAGTCCCCACGACTGCTTTTACACCCCCGTGGGAGTCTGTCCATCACTACAGCAGAGCCAATAAAGTATTTCTCATCTGGTATCCCTGTAGCTTGCAAGCGAGAACCGACACAAGGAGACAACTACAGCATCTCAGTGAAACGAAAAAAATCCCAGTTTCTGCAGCAGTTTAGAAAACAGTACATTTCCACACCGCTTCTGAACACAGGGCTGGAGTCCTGCATATCCCAGCTGAGGAGCTGTCCCAGGGCCAGGGAGCCCAGAAACAACCAGAGAGTTTCTAAGAATTGGATCCGGGCAGTTCTGGAAGTCCCAAACACAGGGACACCAACAGGGCTGGAGACCAGGTTCAACACCAGCCTCCCCCACGAGCTGCCAATTACTCAGACCAGAACTTAATCAAAAGCAATACACAGCGACGCCCTCATTCTGATGATGGCAAATCCTACCAGAACAAATGTTTGCCGAGCATTTTCAATCATCCCTAGTTTTAATTAACTTCCACTTCAATGGTTAACGTACAGGTTCAGCACCTTCTGCAGCCATGAAGGAGAGAGGTATAGTTTGTGGGCAGGGTAAGTTCTTTGCTGTCTAGCAGGATCACTGGATTATTGAATCCACGTCCAGCTTAGGAAGTCCTCAAGTTGCAAATGGTTAGGGGCAGAGAGCGTAAGAGGAGGAAATTTCTTCTCTTGCTCCCTAAGATTTTAGGCGCAACCACGCCACAGGGCAGAACAACCCTTGGTCTCACCCAGTACCAACATCTCCACAACGTTATCAGCTGACACGAGCCATTCTTCCATTTATTACCTCTTGCTACAGGCTTGCCTCATTTACCATCAGACCATCACGGTTACTGCAAAATACCAATATTAAAGCAGCAGGAGAAAGTAAGGCCCCCATCTTAGGAGACACTGCCAAGTACAGTCCAGTTTTATTAGGAGTACTGATAGTGATTTATTTGTGCCTGGGAGAGATTATAATTCCATCCCCACATAGTATTATGTGACTACTATATACTGATTTTTTCAGACATGATTGATTATATCTTCAGAAGTGACTCATTAAGAGACCCTTTCACACAAAAATCTCAGAAAACATGCTTTGAACCCTTTCATAAGATACAAAGAAAATGTTTTAGCAGCTTATATCAATATTATGGCAATAAGCGTAAATTCACCCCCATCTTTTTATTGTTCAGAAGAACATGAACCAGAACAAGAAATAAGGTACTTTGTCCTGTTATTGCACAATTCAACAGGATCCATGAACTGGCTCCGTTAGAGTAATGGATTCCTTTGCAATTTGTATTCATTTTACCCTACTGCATATGTCAGTCATAACATGGTGCTGGCCCTGGTGCATCAATCCAAGATCAGTGCTTCTCACACATTCCCGAAGACCATACTGTTGAACCTTCCAAGCAGGTCTCCAGTAAATGTACTGTACTTCTCCAAAGGTAATAATTTCCACACCACTGCAGAATGCCTTTACAAAACTAATCTTCTAAGGATGAGGAGCCACTGAATTGAATACCAAAGTGAGATTTATTCATATAGCTGCATGTTATGTGTTATTGATGCTGAAGTTGCTATATCCTTGAGCAGTACAGTCAACTTCATTCTGCCACTCTCTTGATCCAAAATGCAATTATTTGTTCCATTTTACTCTTCCAATTGATCTCAAAAACCAATCAAGTGTTAAGTAGCTCGCATTTGTGTTCTGCAGCTTAAATGATGATATACATCCTAAATTATACTATGTACAAAATAATATAAATCCAGGATACAAAAATAATGCTGGATTTTATATTGGTCTCTTCAGTAGACTGTTACTGTTATTGCGATCCGCGTCTAGAACTAGAACTGCAATTTAGAATAAAGCTGCTGGTTCAACACAATGCACAGGGTTTAGTCTTTCTCAATAACTCTGAAGAAAAAGCCTTGATAAAAGGGTTTGAATCAGCTTCATCCAAGCATTTAAAATTATGAAAAGACAAAGATAGAGTAGACAATTTTCCGTCAGTTAACTAATCACTTTAACAGTACGGCAGAAATAGTAACACCCTGAAATAACCAGAAGATGGTTTCCAACGTCAGAATAAAAGCATTTGTCTAGATATATATAGACAGCTGTGCCCACCTCCCTCCAAATGTTTAAATCTTTTGTTAAAGCATTCCTTAGGAAAGCTGGATTATTCTGCTTGTGGCTTTACTGCTGTTTTCTCTTATTTTAGATACAACTTCTGATGGGGTTTTTTGTGTTAAATAAAACACGTGAATTAAAAAGCAATCTGTCAACACTAGATCTGCCAATAGCAGTTATGCATAAATTCTTCTCTCTAAACTCCGCTAGTAAGATTTGGGATTTTTTTGGCAGTTGGGAATCAAGGAGCATCATATCAACCTGCTAATAAAGACTCGCAAAAAAGCACCTTAGATGTAACTGGAAACAGGCTTCTGTGGCAGAGTTCAGAGCTGGAATCGCCACGGAAGCGTGAGAATCTGAAACATCCCTTCGGTGATTATATGAACAACAGAGATGCAGTATTATTTTAAAATGGCAGAAACAATGGAGAGAAACAAGAGCGCTGGATTATTTCTTACAATAAAGCAAAAGCACAAGCATAGCTGATGCCATGAGAGCCGAGAGTGGAAACTGATATCCATGGCATAAACATAACAGGTTTTCATAAGGTCCAGCTAATTCTGGTCTTACTCAAGTGTTCCCCGAGCAGAATAGCTTTCAGATTACTTTGCTGGTCTGGATCTAGAAATTCCTCTAGGCTGGAAAACAATTCGTTACTAAATATAAAAAAAATCAAGGTGATATCCTATTGTTTACTTGTGACCTGGAACCACAGTGTAAACTGAGCATCAATCGCTTATCTGAGTCTATCCGACCTTAAACTGTTAAACAGAAGATTTTAGGTCTTCTGATAAGGATATCAGATTGTTATAGCAAGAAATAAAAATCCGCTTTAGTGACAGCCAGTTTACCTACCTCCGAAGTTAGTTGAGAGGGAGAAGAACATCCAGAGAGCGATTCAGCCCACCAAGGACAACTCATCCCGAGGGCACAAAAAAGCTTCCGCACAGACACTTCCAATAAATACATGAAGTCCAATGGGATTTGAATAAGTTATAAAACATCTGAAGCAATGTCAATTTTCTGCCTTTTGAATATAGTTTCTTGGTCCTTTCATTTCAAATGGCCCACTATTACCTCACGTGACAATTTGCTCAAACACTACTGCATAAACACATTTCTATCACCACTTGAAAAAAATTACAGCGAGACTACTAGTATCCTCCTCTTTTTGTGCTCATTCAATAGCATATATGAGCACTTCTCCCATTTCATCTCAGCACTGATAGAACAATCCCTTCTTTCAACAATAACTTCCTACCAGAGTCTATTCAAGCAATGACTGCCTGGAAAAAGCCAAGCTCCAGCATTAAGTATGTGCTACTTCAGACTTTCTAGTACCAGGTACCTTGGTCACCTAAAAAAATTCCTGTCTCTTAAGTTTGTCACCCTTTTATTATTTTCTTTTAAAGATAATGCCTGCAACATATTGTAAAGAGAGGCAGCAAGATGAAAAGACAGAAAGCCTTATAGATTGTAAAGTTGTATGCAGAAAATAATTTCACAGACTTCCATATGTCAGGTCAAGGGAACAGGCATTTTTAAAGTCATAATCTCTACAGAGAAGTTTAATTAGGGATTTTTTTCCCTGAAGCAAGTAACTTTTCAGTTATGCGCTCCACACCGTTGATTGTTAGAACTGTAGCACTAATTTGGAGGTTGCATGTATATGTGGGGAAATGTATTTTGTTTGTAACAGAGAAAATGAAAATGATTGAGTGATTTCCAGAAATACACGATTTTTCCATCTACTCAATTCATTGCTATGGATAATATATTGTCCATCATTCAGAAAAGTACTCTGAGAAATTAGCAGAAGAGAACTCGGTGATGGCTATTAAACACAAAGTCACCATTTCTAGCTCAGGCAGTCTCAGAGCAATGGATTGCTAGAAAAATGGGAGAATATACCAAGGAAGTATCAATGTGGGGTTGCGCCACCTTACACTTAACCATCTGCTATTGCCATTGGATTTGAAGAACCATTGGTCTGACCCATTTCTCAAACTCTTCTGTTCTCTCAGGTCCTGATTGACAAAATTCCCCAAAGCTTGTCGATCGTATCAGACATGTGCCATGATTATTGCCAGAACTGCTCATTATCTCTCTCCCATCATCACCGAGAAGAGCCGTGCAGCAGAACACAGCCATGCAAGTCACTCAAACACCTAACAAAGTTTATGATCTCTGTATCAAAATGCTTGCAGTTCAAACATTGATATAAAATTAAGAACGTACTGTGACTGTTCCCTCCTGTGCTGAAAAAACAATAGTGGAATATAACAGGTAAAAATAAAATGTTTCTCATTACCTTACTACAATCTCAGTGGCACAAGGAATAAACAGTGAATACTTTACCAAAAATGCTTTCCAGGGATTGTCGTGTGTCATCACCCAAATGCAACCAGAACTGGAACGGACATCCTCTGTTTCAGAGGTTTCTGTATTGACAGCCCAGCTTCTTAAAAGGCTTTCACCGGAGGTGATGGGCTCGTCCTAAGGCTCCCTGCCCGTATCGTTCTTGTCCACTAAACTCCTTGAAAGATCAAATAATGTGCTAATATTTTCATCAGCCATCATCTGTGCCACTAAGAACTCTAAGTTAGGTCCTGATCTTTGAATGTGGTCCTAAAAAGAAAGATCTTCAGACTTGCAAAGTGCATGCAAATTACTATCCACCCACAGACCTTTTAGAATCACAGAGTGGTTTGGGTTGGTAGAGACCTTTCAAAGGACATCTAGTTCAAGCCCCTGCAATGAGCAGGGACATCTTCAACTAGATCAGGCTGCTCAGAGCCCCGTCCAACCTAATTTCCTTCACTGCAGCATTCATTGGATGGGCACATCATCTGATGAAGTGAACATCACCAAATTTGAGACAAAGGCAGTCAAAGCTTCAATTTGAGTTGCTATGGTTTCATCCCCAAACACAACCCACTGCAACCCTCTCTATACACCCTCATGCCAAGGTGTGAATAGTGGTGCAGAAGGCACCAAAATTTTGATATTATCATGTGACATTTAAAATCATGATACTCCTGAGAGATATCACAGGTATTTGAGAAACTTAGGGGGTTTGTTTATAATAAATTCATTGTTCACCTTCGACAAACCCTAAATCATCATTCATGTAGCGGATCGCATAGAACTTCAGATACTGAGATGCCCCTTGCAGATGCTATAGGAGTTAAAAACCAACTTCTGTAACAGAAAACTAAATAGCCTTGCTATCTGAGAGCCAGGGCTTGCAGCCAGCCTATGCAGCCGTGTTGTAGACGTGTTCACGTTAAACGTACAGCAACGAGTTCCCAGTCCATGGGGCAGATCATAGGCACTCTCACCGTGCTGAGAAATCACCTGCAAAGCCAGCAGAACCACATCACATCCTGTGGCGTCATTATGGCAACTGTATATGGGGTTAGGGGGGTAAGTTTTATATCAGGAAATAAAACACACACAGTAAAAAAAAAGATATCAACATGTTAGATGTCTCCAGGGAAGCAGTCAGATATTTGGTGGCTTGTCATAAAAGCCAGAACACAATAACTGCATTTGAAACCTAAAATTAAGTCTCATCCAACTATACACATCAAATCTCACCAGGAAAACATCGCTCCATTTAATGACAATAATTCACAATACGAAGCAAAAAAAGCAGAACCATAAGCTCTGACGTTACATAACTGCAAAAGCACCTTGCAGTTTTGACGAGGTGTTTTCAGTCAGGCACCTTGGGATAAACTGTGTGCGCCACATGAATCAGCCCAAAACAAAGCACTACCTGTGCCTCACACAATAGAAGAGTAACTTGTGCTACGCCAAAGAATTTAATGAGCTACGACTCCAAATCCCCGACAGGGAATAACTCTACTTCATTGTTTATCCACAGCGCTGTCTAAGCCTCTCTGCAAATGCTTTACACAAACACCATCGCTCAGGTGGAAGAACCGCACATGGCTGAGCCTCCGACTGTGCCTCCTTCACAAAAATCACGGGCTTCTGGCCAAATGCAATTATTCAAATATTTGCCCTGCCTTAGGCCTTGTGTAAGCAAATTATCAGCTTATATATACACTTGACTTTACGCAATTAAGCTTCCTTCGAATACCTAATTTTTGTGAAAGCTAATTACCATACTTATTGCTACTTGATACTAGAAAGGGAATATATAGAAAAGTTTAATGTTGTTGTGTATCTCTAAAATATCTTCCAGAAATAAATTAGCAGAACACAGTTTCTAGCTCAAATAATCATCTTGTTTTGTGCCCACAAACATGTGCATTATTCAACTTGAAGCATCTCACAGTTGGTTTTGTTATTCACACCATGATAGTGAGTCATAGACCAAGACCACACTAAGCCGTGTGCTGAGAACACACAAAACAAAAGCAACATAAGCTTTACAGTGTGATAGTTTGTCTACACTTAAAAGATGTATTATTGGGCATTCTGTTAAATCCCCTTTAGTTTGCATATACAATTATTTTGCTGGCATAAGTTACATTAATTCAAATGAAGAGTACCAGCATCACGTTACCCACGTGCTGCCGCTTGCTACCATAAATACACAGCTCTGCTTAACTCCCAGTGCTGTATACTGGGAGAACTTTTAAGCCTAGACCAAATCTAAGTATTTTTCTATTTACCAGTCATTATGTCCACAACACAAACACCCAACCGTTTCAGAAACATGGACATTTTTATCTTCACAGATTGCTTCTGAGCAACAAGCCATTACTATCCCTACTTTTCACCTGCAAAAGACCCCAAGAAAATGAAAGATTTTCCCCTCTGACACAGGAGTAAATACAAAAAGCAGTAAATATAAATGTCAAAGTAGCAAAGTCCTTGTCGTGGTTTAGCCCCAGCCGGC
>NW_010526669.1:0-22216 GCF_000687285.1 Phaethon lepturus
CAACCTAGTGATTCTGTGATTCTGTGATCTAGTTAGTGTTCAGGATACACAAAAGATGGACCAATATATCTCAGAGAGAGATTATGGAAGCTGTAAGAAACTCAAAAGTCACAAACCCTTCATATTTCTTTATTCAATTTTACATTTGCCTTGAAATGTTGATGATCAAAAGGGGAGTACTTTGAGGTCTTGGTTGTCCCAAGTAACTCCAAATTTATTATTGTGACAAGTTATGGTCTTAAATACTACAAGTCTGCTAAAATCCAAGGAAACCCACCCAGAATCCAGCTACCCTAGTGAAATGCAACTCTTGGGGAAGCTCTGATGAACTCTCCAGTTCAGCACACATCGACATCCTCTGCAAGAACAACCAACAGCAAGAAACTACTCACTTTTCTCCCTACACCCTAAAGACCTCCTGTCTCCTAGGCTCTGAGCCTACCTAAACCACACCATAAGAATCAGGATAGTGGGGTTTTTGTAGCGTGGTCAGACACAGAGGAGTTTGCACCCGAGAGCCTCACAGTTAGGTCAATCTTTCTAGACTGGAGCTGTGGGTTTAAGCTGAATGGGGCTTTTGTTCCAGACCTCCTACTTCTCATGTCGTCACTCCAACCATAGACCATTGCTGAAGAGCAAGCAGATCCTCTGACTGCTTTTCATGCTTTAGGGGCCATGAAACCCCCAAAGAGAAACAATGATCCCTGTTTCACGTTTTTGAGGAACAGGTGCATGTTCTTAGCAGCAGGAAAGACTCTGAGATGGAATTACCAGCCGATATCCCTGAATGAAGGGCCTGGTGGTCTGGAAGGGGATGGCATCATTTTTTGAGTGACCATTAAATGGCTTTTGGCATCATCCTGTTGGATAATCATCCATCCTCTCCTAATCTTCAGTTGTTTTTGCAGAAAATATTCACTACATTTAGCTGCCGAACAGTTAGCGTCTGAATTTTGAACATCTGCAACAATACTACCAAACCTAGCAAGTAATTACAAGAGTTTCCCAAAGCCCTGAAAACCTTGCCCCTCTGTCAGCAACAGCTGTTCCATTAGTTTAATAGTCTGCACAGTGCCCTCAAGATCCTCAAATTACTGCTTTATATTTCTGCCTTGGCAATGTTGATGTATTTTGAATGCTCCTTTGTCACCAAACCACTCTCATCCTTCCAAAGAGAGATATATGAAAACAGGAAACTCTTCTACGTTAAAAGCAAATGGTACAAATGGGCCATGAGATGTGTAACTTCCCCAGGAAGTGTCCCCCTCCTGTGCACTTCTGGAGGGTTTTTTTTTTACAATATTGTCAGTACAAATTAATGAAGGCACTGTAACATCTGAGCATGGTATGAAATAGGACTGGAAGCTTACAAATGCACATACTTTTCAGTGTGAAACAGTAGAAGTGTACAGACCATTTTAAAAACACTTTCTAGCTTTGCACAGCCCTTTATTATTAAATGTTCTCAGTCCCAGAAAGAGTTTCTTTTGCCTTCATTATTCTTTTTTATTTGTTTTTAAATTATAAAAATGCATTAAAAACACTGAAAAAGCACATGTAGAAACAAATATAGAGAGTGCTTAAAATCTTCTGTCAGAAAATGCTTCAGTTAGAAAAATTCTATAACTTGATACTGAAATATCTCACAGGAAGATTTTCAATAACATTTTGTTTCAGTTAATAAAACATTTTCAAATAGTTGTAACATCTGTTGCAACATATTTGGTCTAGAATAATTTTATTCTATCCTCAAGTTATTTAGTTCTGAAATTTTAAATTAAAAATAAAATTGTAAATGTAAGTCATGCCAAACAAAACATTTGGCTATCTTGCTCCCCAGGAAATGCTGAGGTTCTATGTCTTCCACAGAAATAAAATTACATTGGAATTTCCCACAGAAACAGGAACCTGTGCACAGCTCTCACTAAAGACAACGGCCCTATCGTCAGCTCTGTGGGAATTTGTTGTCCCTAACCCCCTACCGTTGCCTCTCTTCTCCTTTCAGTAGCAGTGTTAAAGAAGAAATGGTGTCTTGAGGGTCAATAGATTTGGACTTAAGGCAACATTTTGTCAAATGGTGCTTGACCATGGGATACCAGGTTTCAGAGCTTCAGGATGGAGTTGGCCCCAAGGTAGGTTGGGTCCTGCAGTCCACACAGAGATACCTTAAGGAAGATGTCTTTGGATGCCAGCCCAGCTGAGGTTATCAATCGTATCCTGGGCTGCATCAAGAGAAGCGTAGCCAGCAGGTCGAGGAAGGCAATTCTGCCCCTCTGCTCCGCTCTAGTGAGACCCCACCTGGAGCCCTGTGTCCAACTCTGGAGCCCTCAGCACAGGAAAGATATAGACCTGTTGGAGCGGGTCCAGAGGAGGCCACAAAAATGATCAGAGGCATGAAACACCTCTCCTGTGAGGATAGGCTGAGAGAGTTGGGGTTCTTCAGCCTGGAGAAGAGAAGGCTTCAGGGAGACCTTATTGCAGCCTTCCGGTACTTAAAAGGGGGTTATAAGAAAGACGGGGACAGACTTTTTAGCAGGGCCTGTTGCGATAGGACAAGAGGTAATGGTTTTAAACTAAAAGAGGGCAGACTTCGACTAGCTATAAGGGAGAAATTTTTCCCAATGAGGGTGGTGAAGTACTGACATAGGTTGCCCAGAGATGTAGTAGATGCCCCATTCCTGGAAACATTCCACGTCAGGTTGGACGGAGCTCTGAGCAACCTGATCTAGTTGAAGATGTCCCTGCTCACTGCAGGGGGTTGGACTAGATGGCCTTTGAAGGTCCCTTCCAACCCAAACTATTCTATGATTCTAAGATCAGCCCAACCAAGTGCAAGATGTGGGCTCCAAAGACTCTGCTCCAGCTGAGGCAATGTGGATGGAGACAAGGAAGCATTTAGACCAGCCCTCAGGAAGCCCATTTTGGTGGCATACCAGGCGGGTGCTCTGCCTCTGCTTTGGATCAAGAACCATGAGCTCTTTCCCACAACAGAATGAGGCTCTGCCATGAATTCAAATGAGCTGTGGGCCCATTTGCTCTGTCTAGTTTGTCTCCACAGCGGTGCTGTGATGCAAAATCTGTCTTTCTAAAGTGCTCAAAGTACAGAGGTGGGGTCCATGGCATGGTCAGATGCAGACTGAGGGTACCCAGCCCTGAGGGTGTCCCCAGAGCCCATCACCAAGTGGAAACCCTTGCTCTGCAAGATTGACAACCACCCCTGCATGCCACAAAGCCAGGAGGAAGGGAGTCAAGGAAATTAGCAGTCTTTAGAAAATAACAGGTTGCTTAGCTAACAAAATGATGTCAAAGACCAAGCAAGCTGGCAAAAGAAGTGCTGGGACAGAGCAGGAGTCTCCATGGCGCTGGCTCAGGGGAGGCCAGCAGAGTCACTGCCCTCCTGCAAGGATGTGCCGCCATGCTTTGCTCACCAGGTTGCAACAAAGGATCACCGGGTTTGCCCACAACCTTCAGGGGTGAGCCACCTTGACATATCTGGCGGCCCACTGCTCAGCACTTGGGGGGGCTGCAGTGCCCGCTCTCAAAGCCCAGCAAGGCTGCACAGGAGCTAGTACTCAACATACTTCTCTGTTTTATTTCTATGCTCAGAGCAGGTGGAGTGTGCAGTAAGAGAAGGGCTTGCAAAACACAGATGAATGGAAGAAAATCCAACCAAGCTACACATACAGGCATCCATGGTCTTCAGTTTAATGCCACTAATCATCGTATCATCAATTCAAACTAGATTTCTAATTTGCAAACCCCTGTGTGCATGTAGAAGACAGCTGGTTTCAAAGAAACCAAAGGATCTCAGGTCCAGAAGCATGTGCAGGATCAGGGCCTGTGGTGGTGCCTGCCTCTGGACCTGACTGACATTGTCATCTTGGCCCAGTGCCCTGCATGCCACTGACACCTTACCTCACTTCACCTGCTTAGTAAAACACCTACTGCACAAGTTGGTCCCCAGCATAGAGGAGAGTGAGCCCAGCCTCTCCTTTTCTAGCCACCCGTTTGCATTTTGACAGCATTAATCATTGCTCTGCGACAACATCCTTTCTTCTCAGGAACACGTGTCACCTTTCACCTTCAACTTTCTTCACATTGGCAAAAGCTATGTATTTTAGGCTTAAAATCTTGGTATTTCATCTTGGCAGCTCTGCCTTCTTGTGCAGAAAACATGCCACCCTTTTTTGATCTCAAGTCTTGTATCTCTAGCGGAAGCCCTAAATCCTACTTATAGCAATAAATAATAATAATCAATACATATTGTATGCTTTCTTTCATATTCTCATGTATAAATTGTCCAGGTCCCTTAAGAATTAGTGTGGGAAAATATATTCTATAGCATTCTTCATAACAAAATAGTTACAGCCTATTCTACATACTAGGAATTCAGCGAGACACAGCAAGAAATCAATAAAACCACAAATTGCTCCATCAATACGTACATTCATTTATACTCTTCAAGGTTATCTTTGCTATGCCAGAACAGAGACACATTTTCTCCATATATAGCCATGCATATTAAACTAGGCAAGAGAGAAAGGAACGGAAACAAAAGCTATCAGTACAAATCTAATCTAGCTAGCATGCACGTTCAAAGACTTTAGAGTTGGTTTTCCCCTCTGTTCAGAAAGCAGTCTGAAATCCAGGCACACCAGCTGACACACTCGCCTCCATTCCCTGCAAAATCATCTCCTCTCAAGGCAGGTATGTTTGGTCATCTAAAACATCTCCAAATATCTATGAACAGGACTCTTTTTGCATTGGTGACAGATGAATAGGTTATGACCAATGAATTGATGGGTGAAATATTGACCAGGGGTCATCCATGTCAAAGGAGAACAAAGAACACCCACATAAGCATTGCTTGAGCACTTCATGTGTATGGACTTCTGCTGAAACCCACCAATCCAGGAAAACCCCACAAAGCTTACATCTGTACTGACGTTCATAGATTATGAAGGTGATATTTCAAAGCAGAACTGGGTCTGTTATGCACAAAACCAGATTCTGCAAATATTGAGCTTTAGGGCCAGAAGAGTTCATATTCCTAGTAAAAAATTAAAAACACCAGGGAAGGTGTGAGGTAGGACATGCCAGAGGTAACAGACTCTAAGCAAACAAGGTAGTGACAGAGAAAGGTTTCTTTGCATGAGGTCTCTGGCGCAGGCTAGCTGTACCAGGACCAGGCTAGCTGTACTTTTCTCCTGTAGTAGTAAGTCATTGCAGAGAAACAACATTTCAAGAGATTGCACTGGTGAACATGTGCACTACTGGTCTGGCATGTTATTAGTATCATGCACAATAATATACTATTTAGTTGTAGAATTCTTATTGCATGGTTTGTTAGTTGTGCAATTTCATCAGACTTGCCAGACCAGTGTCATTGGTATTTTTCCATTCTGTCCAGTCCTGAGACAGTCTTTTGTCTCTTATTTCTGTTGTGCTTACTATTATATGGACATTTTCTGCAAGGTCAAGTTGAACATGCACCTTCCAATAGGAGCTGAACAGGACAACATTTATGGTGGATATTCATTCTTTTCTCAGGTCAATCTTCATGGTGTACCCAAGGAGAGAAAATGGGCCTTGAAAAAGCACAGAAAGAGCTGCTTCCTTCATGCCACTTTCCTGAGTGTATGAGTAACAGGTATTGTCTTTGCTCTCATTCACCACTAGTAAGAACATCAAGGTGTAGATGTGAATTTATTTGGTGTGTTCTAGGCATCTCAAATCTTAGTGCAGCATCAGCCATGTGTTACTGCAGACTGGTAGTAATAGGTTGACTAATCCTTCTGTTTCTGATCAGATCTCCACGCTGGATTCACCTGGAATGTATGTGATTTGGTCCAGCTGGTTTTCTCAGAACCTGCTTAATTTTTAATTATATGGATTTTTCTTGCCCCATCAAATAGAATAAGGCTGTGATCTTGAGACTTCTATTTCTCATATGAAAGCCTCATAAAAGGCCTCTCCGACACTATGCAAGAGTAAGATGGAAGTCTGTGTTCTTAGAAAGCATCTCGCTACCCTGGAGACACCTGAATACATCTCTCTGGCCATGCAACACTGAGTTCAAACCTGACTCTCCATTCCTCTGCATGTGAGGCACGTTTTTATTACTCCTTGCTTTAAACACACTTACAGGGAAACCTCTTTCTGAGCTTTCCCTGATGAAACCTGAGCAACTCTTGTGAGCGGTGGCAGAAGTCAGTACCAGAGAACCCAGACACGCATATACCACAGGAGATGCACAAGCCACGCAGTCTTAAAACTGTAGAAACTTTGTGTGCTGGAAAAGCTAAACAGAACAATGAGCAAACTTGTTTGTTTCCCTCTCCGGAGGTTGAAAGCAAACTTCACAAGTGTTTTCCCCTACGTGGGGTGTCTCAGCAATACATGTGTTGTTATGATTTTTGCCCAGTCCATGTTCAATATGGAAATGACCGTCTCACAATTTTTGTAATCATCTCACAATCTGTCTCTGGATTTCAGCATTTAAGCAGACAGGGGCACGGTAATGCCTCATGATTAGCTCTGATTGTGAAACTCCTTCCATAACAAAATGAGAAAAGTGATCAATCACGTTAACAATAGTTAACAGCTCTTATCCAAAGCCATAATAATCCCACTCTGCAGTTTGACTATAGCAAGCTATTACCCGATCAGCCCAGCCTTGTGTCTGAAGCCATACTGTTCTCTCTGTCTAGCAGCCTGAAAGAGGACAACTAACCTCATGGTCCCACAGGCTTCTTTCCACCTTCCTCCACCCCTGCATGGTAATTCCTGCTCATCTCTGAGTCCCAGCCACCGTCCTAAAATCGCAGTTAGCTTCCCAGGGAGGCTCTCACAGGGAGCCTCTGGTCCTTGAGGCCATCTCTTGCTGCCTGGCAATTTTTTTTTTCCCCTCACCATATGTCTGGGACTGGAAGTACTGGACTCTTCCTTTTCACACCCATCCTTTTTCCTAGCAAAATGGAAAAATAACTTGAGTCTTTAAACACATTCTTTCTTGACATTTGCATGCCAATAAAAAGCAGGAAAATTAGGTTTCAGACCTAGTCATTTCAAGCCACTGTATCAAAACAAGTGTGATCCCACTGGCCTTCATGCCAGACCCGAAGGCCTGCAGTGGGGCAGACACAACCTGTAGCATCTCGTTGAAGGATGCAGGTGTGCAGCAACTCTACCTTTTCCAGCCCAGCTACTGTCTCTTTCAAGGAACAAGCTATTACTGATGATGCCACAATTTTGGGAAGAGAAAAGGTCATTCCACTAGACTGTGTCTGTCTCTCTAGTATGCCTGGAACCTATTTTTGCTCATTTCTACTTAAACTCAGCTGAGCACGTTGAGTGTTAAAGGACTTTTCATCTTTTAGGGTATGAGATGAGATAAAACTTCCTGAGAAGTGAAGACAAAGTTTGTGGGGTTGGTGGAGTATGAAGACATGACACATTTCCATGCAGAAGCAAAACTGGTCAGGCAGCACAAAGGCAGGACGGTCATCACCATTTTTGTACCAGAAAAGACTCATCTTCCTTCTGCTGGACTCAGAGAGCAGCAGGATCTTCAGCATCCTGTAACCGTGTGTTCATTATTGCAATGTGCACATGCTCCTATTTTCACACAGGTCTGTCATTTCGTTAGTAAAGCCAGGCAGAGCACTTGTGATGCTGATTTGGGGACAGATAGAGTTTTCAGTTAATATTCCTCAATCACTTTTCTGCAGCTTTACCACTGTGAGCCCGTCCAGCCCACCAGCCCTCTGCAGGGCAGAACTCATGAAAGGAAAAAAGAAATTACCTGCTAAGATAAGACTTCTTCTCTATAACCTTTGGAGAGTCACACAGACCTCTGTCCTGAGACAAAGAAGCAAAGGGCACCATGGATGAGGTTTTCTGTAAACCCAGAAGGAACAGGGAGCACTCACAGTCTCCCAAGGCTTGAACAGTAGCAGAGCTTCAAAGTATGCTCGCATTAAATATCTTTTCATTAAGTAATTCATTAAATAATGGCCAGAAAGAGAAAAAAAATCAACTCATCAGTACTGTAGCATAAACAAGGTAGAGATAGGACAGAAAAACTGAAAGTGGAGACAAATTTCTCAACCAGGACAAGGGAAAAGCTGAGTGTGGGTGTTGCTGAACTCTCCCCAGGAACCTCCCTTGGTCCTGTGGGCACATATAATGATCTAGTGCAGTGAGCAGCTCCTCAGCTGCTCCTTGAGAGGACATGATGTGGGGTGAGCAAACACGGTTCCACTAAAGGAGATTCCTGGACGGCACTGGCACATCACGCACAGAGTATCTTCAGCAACGTCTGTGTTTCCAAAGATGTCACTCCCTGAGAAGCAGACTTTACCTTTTACATCCTTTTTTAATATATCAGTAAGTAACCATGGGTTCTCTTTTCCCCTGCAATGCCCAGAAATCATATCCACTCTGGAAGGATGCTTCACTTACTCTCTGATTCAACAGCAACAACTTCACTAGCTGCACATTTGCCTTCTGGTTTAGGATGGTCTTGGAGGCATTAGATGGGGGATAAATAGGTTTATTCAGATTTAGCCTGGGGGTTTTTGCCACCTTCCCTACCCTCTGGAAGCTATGCTCAAATTCTTACCAAACAGATTTAGGGTTTTTTCCTTCTAATAACTGTACTTTTTTATAACATGCTTTTAACTCAAAAATAGAACCCCCCACCTTTGGCACATCTGCAATCTTTTTTCTTAATTTATTATTTGCTTATACATTTAGTTCACACACTCCCTTGGTAGAGATAAGCTTCCCACTGTAAGCCCCAACATTTCCAGCTCATTTCCTACTGCCTGTGGCTGCTATCTCCACGATAATATCTGTGTTTCTGGCCCCGCACCAGCTTGTCTACCTGTGTCCAACTTAAAATTCATAAATGTTCCATTTGATTTCAAGCTAATATCCCACTCTCCTTCTGTGAGCACTGTCCATTGTTCAAAGAAGGAATTGCTCTGAGCTAGTGATGCTGTCATCATCTTCTTTGTCCATGCTGTGCACACTCTGCAGCTGTATGCACTCTTGCAAAGTAACATAATCCATTTCAATTTTGCATATCTTTCCAAATATCAGTCATTATCTTTGCTTACATTTGTTTCCAGTGCATCTCTATATGCTATTTTTGTTGGCCATGACTTTCTGCCACTCTCTTTTCATCTAACATTCTGGATTGCCCTTACCAGTCAACATGTCACTTCATGTAACCTCCACAGGAAGAACAAGCCTTCAGTTACCACCTTTCAGGAATATTATTTTCTTTGCCACAGATTAATTCTGACTTCTCAAACAGTCACTCCTGTGAGTATTTTGCTCCAGATTCTCGTCATGATCTTGTCTCTTACTAAGGACTTTGGACACCAGGATTGGCTTGTTGGCCTTAAATGAGTCACAGACTATGCTTCTCTTTTTAATAAAGTCTTGGATTCATAGACATTTATATATGCGCTACACATATGCTTTCGTGTGTATACATATGTCTACATACTATGTATTTTTTGTCTATAGTGTATGTATGCAATGTTAGCAACAGGTTTTTCTGCTGGGCAGCATAGTACACCTCACATTTCCGTACACAATTTCTCAGCAACATCTCCAAAAAAAGAGTTAAATGAAAACCATTAAGCTACATGAGCTACCTCAGATCAAAGTGTTGCCAGAAACAAAATTGCCTTCCGATTTCCTTCTTGTTCAACTGGCTTCCATATCTTGTGGATGGTGAAGTGAGATTTAGATCATCTCCAGTTGTCTGGCACATTTTCAGAGAGTTTCAACTTGTGCCTTTTTCTCAGGATACTTTCTTAGCTGGTTGTGTCACTCAGTAGTCGTGCAGAGACAAAAAGCATAAGATACCCCCTTCGCTCAGTACCTGAGTTTACCTGACGTGCTGTATAACAGCTGGTCTGATCTGGCTCATGCTGATGGTACAGTTCCCTGCAGCTTGAACCCTTGCTTAAGCAAGATGCTGACATGAGATCTCACGAGGCAGAGAATTGCCTTTCTAGACCCTGGAGCCCAGCAGAGCCAGCTGCAGGGAGGCTTTACAAACCACCCTCCTCCGAGGTTAGCGGCTGCTTTCCTGGGCCAGCAAATGCCTGTGACCAACGAGCTCAGACCGGCCCCTTGAGTGCTCAGGGTTTTGGGAGATCACAATATCATGCACCATGGAACTTTTTTGGTCCCCTTAGATCAGGTGAACTTGCAGCCATATCTGCCAGTGACATGAAAAGACACAGAAAACTTGGGCTGGGCTAGAAAAACCAAGAACCTGGCCAGACGCGGTCCAAGCCCAAGGGACTGCCTGAAGAACAGCACCTTTGCAAACTGCTGGTTGATGAAGAGGTTTGCACAAGGTTTCAGGCTGCCTCAGGCTGGGCGATCTGGCAGGTGCTAACCGCAGACCTGCTGAGCCGGCCAGGCGCTGCAAAGCCCCGTACCCTCGCGGAGGGATGCACGTCAGCTGACAGCGAGCCCCGGAGCAGCGACGCCACGCACCAGTTTTGGTTCACAGCATGTCCCTCCCTCGCTTTGGTGTCATCTTGTTTTTCTCCGGGCTAGCTTCACCTCTTGGCTGGCAAGACTAAAAGATTGTGAAGGGAGATGAAGTTCTGCTTATGCTTGTCCTGCCTTTGATGCAAACGCTGATCGAAGGAATGTATCATAAAAGAGGTTGCTCCAGCTTAGCCAAAAGTTTTCCGAACCAAGAGATTCAGGGAAATACTAGTTATACAATTTGCTTACAGACAGCCAAGAACATCAGAGCAGTCAAGAGCTCATTGTTTACGAGCTGATAGAGAGAAGACGATGGAAACATCTGGCCCCTGCAAGAAGACTGCAGCCAAAAGAATCCCTCCAGTGAAGGTTTAAGAGATGCAACAACATTGTAGGCATAAAGACGGTGGCCAAGATAGGGGTGGTGCAGGGAGTCATATACATTCCCAAAACTGAATGGTTTGTCAAAGACTCAGACTTACTTGAATACTAGTCCTCAGGCTACAAAATCACAAGAGACCTTGTCTTGAACAACCCCGACTGTAAACTCACTCTGGGCAAGAGCTGCTCTGGTATGCAATGTCTTTCCAGAACTTCCCAAAAGATGTGCCGCAAGAAGAACTGTAAGAATTCACCATCTCCAGAGGACTGACCCTTACTGCAGTGATCCTCCCACTTTGCTTTAAACCCACCCTCTTATCCTCAGTAAGAAAGGCCACATGAGACATTGGGCCTTGGATGAATGTGCTGAGACTGATTCTTTTTTTCGTAATTTTTTTTTTAAATATGGGTTTTAGTCTGAGCAGATCTTATTTAATCAAACTTCTCAACAATGTCATTCATGATAATGACAGTCCATCGGGAACTTGCATCATCCTGAATTAAATCAAGTACTATATAAATACAACCGAGGTATTCTCAAAGTAAATACAACTAACCAGTTTCAAAATGGCAGCTGGCTTCTGCTTTTTAATTGGGGTGACATTTTGCAAGGCCATTCCTTGGTGAGCTTCATATTCTTCCATTCTGTTCTGCTTTTCTTATTTGTATAGTGTTACCAGGGCATATATGAAATACATTTCAAAGTACAGATATCAGCTCATTTACAGCTAATTATAATAGGCAAGTGGTGCAGTAAATGGAACACCCGATTTTCTCCCGTCTTTTTTTTCCTTTTGGTTGAAGCTTTTGTGATGTTCTCCAGGTGACTCCCATGCATAATGTAACACTAGCAATGCTGTTTGCATAATAAGCTATTTTCTACCACAGAAGCAGAAACATTTTATCACTATAGAGAAGGCTTGGATTATGAATACATTTTCATATAAGTTGATTTATGTGAAAATTACCAATAAATGCATTCTAGCCATAAGTAAAACTACTTTAAGGAGTAGTATTGTTTGAAACTTAGGGGGAGGGGAAATGCATATCCCACTCAGGGAACCTATTTTATTAATACAATTCAAATGTCAGAGCTTGCAGTCACCCTCCAAGGTGCGGAGCTCCCTCAGTTTCCTCCAGTGAAGTCAATGAGTGTGGAAAATGCTCAGCACCAGTCAGAAGTACTCTGCATCTCACCACATTGAACCACCAGTTCCATAGCATTTAATGCAGTATAAACACCAAACCCAACCCTGCTCTAACCTGATGGCACCTTCTGCATCCTCCAAACCAGTTGTCTGTTGCCCTCTTGTTTAAAACGCAGCTACATTATGAGTTACACGTTTCCTTATTAGTCTTTTTTAAACATATTTCTTTGAATTAGGGCAACGTTCTCAACAAGACCGGCTCTGGAGTCTCACCTACCCGCCAGTGCAATAAGGAACGGGACTACGAAGACGAGGTCCAGTCCAGCAAGTGCAGACAGACGTCGGCCCCTCCATGCACTTGAGCAGCCCCACTCCGCTCTCATACCCACGCTGCAGCGCGTGGAGCAGTGGGGTTAAAAAAGGCTCCACGTGGCCCTACACCCATTCCCAGATCAGCGCAGGATCACAGCTCGCGTGTTTGGTCACAGATGAAACGTGACCTAGATGCATATAAAGCACCCGCACCAGTCTCAGAACTGACACCCTTGAGACTGAGCCGGTGCCCTTTGAAGCCAGCCAAACAGAGGGCTTTGGATCTGGCCATTTGCATTGGACAGTATCCCAGAACCAATTAATTGCCATTGCAAGTGCGTTTTTGATGGGCTAGGGTAAAGAGGCATTCCTCGGGAATTGCTCCCTGTTCAGCGCGGAGCCGGTCCTGCGAAGCACAAGCTGCGAGCAAGCCCGGGTCCTCCTGGGCGTGCAGGGACCTCGGCGGAGCTGCCTGACACAGCAGGGCTACGTCCCGGCGGAGCAGATCAAGCTTCTACCTCTGAAACAATGAATAAACGTACACCTCGATTTTTCAAAGCGATGTGCCGCTCAGACCTCCTGCTACTGTAAATCAAGGTGGTTTTATTGACACCAAAGGAGCTCTGCTGATTTACATGAGCCGAGTGTCTGATCCACTGCTGGCGATCAAGACTGTTTCTGCTTAATAGAGATACCTCACAGAAAAAAAGCTTTTCATACAATAGGCTCTCAACTCTACAAAATTAAAAGGCTAGTTGGGCGGCGGGGCGATGGACAAATGGCAACGGGGGGCAAATGAGCAACACGTAACTTTTTTTGCTTCAAACATCATTCTGTAGTTGTAAACATTGATTAATATCATAATTTTCCTGCAGATTTGTAAACTTCTGCCAAAACACTCTCTGTAGAAATCCATTGATTTCACCTGCTTTTTACCGCAGGGGATGGTGTGGATTTTTTTCCAAATATATACTTTTTTTTTCCTAACTGCCTTCCAGTTTTACTAATTAATTCCCTTCTCTTTTCCCTGCAGACCTGCCCGTGAGTAAGAGCACTGTTCAGCAAACAGCCTTGAGCACTACACGCCGTTCTTCGGTTCCGTGGCTGAGAAAACGCTGTGTCTCTTTAGCAGCTGGGACCAGCGGACCTTGGTGGGGAACGGAGCACTCTGCAGCAGGCTCCGACCCGCACCACTTGCCGTCCAGCCCGTGTTGACAGCAGGATGCACAGTGCAGTATCTTTGTCCGAGATCTGACCAAATTGCTGCCCTGGGTTGCCTCCAGGCAAAACCCAGCACCATTCATTCCCACTCTTTGTTGCCAGAAGTGTCTGCACCTACCCCTGCTTCTCACTTACATCTGCTGTCGGGGTCACCTGATGGAGCCCAGCTCGCTGCATTTCTCACTGGAGTGAGGGATGGTTTGTATAAAAAGGTAAATTAAACCCTTCTCCAAAGGGGGATATTCCCTGGACACACCTGAGCCCCGGCTTCCCTGCGTGGTCGGGGCAGTGCTGCTGTGCCCTGAAGTCTGCTGCCTGGGTGGCCAGCTCCGTACCCGCAGCCCAGCAGCACCAGTCAGCCGGCCTCCGTGACTTGTGACCGTCTTCAGGTCCTCTCAGGTGAGCCGTGCCAGCCACAGGTTTTGGCTCAAGATGTCTTTCTACAGGTACCACAAATCCTTGGAAGCCTCTCCTGCGCGTCGTCCCCTTCCTGCCATGCACTCACCCAGTCCCCACCGCAGAGGGTTCCTGCTTGGTAGCTCTCCCTTCCCACCTAAGACACTGGCTAATATCGCTAAAGGTGCTTTAGCAAAGTTTCTTTCCCCTTGAGATTTCTGTCTGCTCCCTGTTCTCTGCCACTGTGTCACTGCTGGCACCGGTGCTGTGGCACCTCCTTTGGCCCCAGCTGTGGGTCGCTGAGCCAAAAACCCTGACATGAAGAAGGAGCAGCCCAGGTTACCCAGCTGTGGACATGCCAGCCTCTCCTAGCAGCAGGTACCACCAAGAAAGCCCTGGACAAGTTCCCTCATTTATCACTGAACCTGGGGCTCCCAGCACAAAGGGTCTCTTTCAATTCCCCTGGTCCTACTCCCCTGAATAACACGACTGATGCTAATTCACAAAGTAACACTGACCCCTAAGTCTTCATATTTTCAATTTAAAACCATATAAAACTATATTTATTTTACTGCTGTTAAATAAATTTCTGTCTCTAAGATAGTAACTAGTACTGCTGCTGGAGCATGGATTCAAGAAATTAAACTAATTCATATTCAGATGAGATGGTGTGGAGATTAAAGGTGGGAAGCAAGCTACAGAATAGAGGTGTTAGATCATGCATTCTTAGTTACACATTTACTATATCTATAACAGCTCACTTTTCTATTTTAAACCCTACTAAGTGGAGACTATTTAAATGTACTGCTGTAGTAATAAAGAAAAGGTCAACTCAATGTCTGTCTTGGCCGTTAATCAATCTTTCCCATACTTTCTAATTATCTTGATTGGCTGATTGAATGAAGCGTGGGACACTGATCATCTATATGTTCCTTGGTTATATCTGCTCTTGGCACCTTCTTTTTTTGGAGACCAGAAGGATATTTTCATATGTCAACTTTTTTCAAAAAAGACCCCCAACTTTTCCCTCTGATAACGAACTCCTTCTCTGCCTTATCTCACACCATTTTCAGTAGCAATTTTGCAGGCTGTTCCCTATAAAATTTTGAAGTGTCTTTAATCATCTCAGGCAGCAATTTTGTGCTGTTTTTTTCCTCTCCTTTTCAGTAATCTGGAATTCCCAGCATTATTCTCTCTCTCTCTGATTATGAATTGTAGCTTTTTATTTTTAGAGGGAGCTTAATGCAATAACACACAAACACAGGAACAAATTACAGACATGAAAAGATCAGATTTTTTTATAGTGATAATTCTGGTTTACTCCTGGGTGTCGCATAACCATGAGGGACCCCAGAACTTCAGCAAGAGCAGCCAGAGAGCTCATTACCAAGGCACCCGGGGCTGCACAGCAGGTCTCCATCCCCAGGTGACAGCCAGGGCCTTGTGGAAAGAACGTGGCAGGGGACAGGCAGCAGGTCACATGCAGGCTGCTTAGATCCAGCCCAGGGACTAGAAGGGCATGTAACAAATGTCATACAGAAAGAGGCCGTTGTGCAGCTCCCGTATGAGCTCTGGGAGATGGTTTAGTCTCAGTTCTGCTGTGCAGAGAGTACCAGGCAGACGGGAGACCTGCAAGGATGGAAACCTCGTCTTAATCCTTCTGTACTGAATTCACTGGGAGTTTGGGATGTTTGAAGAATGTAGAATGGGATCCTTTGGAAGTATTTCTCACCCCCTTTGATTATCTCTACAGCTTGGTTGAACGAGTCATGCAACCCAGCTCCTTCAGATATCTATTAGTGCCAGGCAGGCAAAGCATATTCAACCCATCACTGTTTTTTGGTTGTGGGGGTTTTTTTCCCCCCGTTCATAAATAGCTTGAGAATAAATGTATTCATTGTTCAAAATCTTTGGCCAGTAATTCTTGCAATTTATACAGAGAATACAGTTTGCTCAAGGAGCTTATGGTGAGCACTGTCTTCCCCCAGTGCTGCGTTTGCAGGCGGGCAGCCCCCACAGCCTTCCAACGAGAGGCACCAGCAACCTCTGCAAGCCTCTGCAAACCTCGTCCCTTGCTAGAAATAGTGTGCTCTGGTGGTGTGAGGCCTAGGTGCTCCAGCCACATCTCAAAAATCTGGATTTGACTGGATATAAAAGTGGAGCTGGGACATTGCTGGCAATGGAACTCCTATTTTACCTGGCGCAAACACTGTGTTACCAGAGAGATAACTCCATCTGTTAACGTTCCCATTCTTTATGTACTGACACCTGAAAACCAGGGTAATTCCCCCAGAAACTTGGGGGCAGTGGGCTGAAGTTAGGGCAACCAAAGCCCACCACACTCCCCAGTGCAGCACTGGGAGCCCCAAGCCAGGGTTGAGCGAGCTGGGACCTCTCCAAAGCAGATACCACCTTGGGTTCTGAAAGAGGTCAACTGAGGTTGCTGGAGTGTCACACCCATTTCTTCTCCACTCTTCCACACTTTAATGGCAGAAATGATCCACAAAGATGTTTGAGTAGATCCTGCTGCTCAGCATACCCTCGTGGTTAACTCTTGGTGCTTCTCAGCTCTGCGTATTAACCACCCACCAGATGTGCATACCTCTCCCCGCTGAAGATCTAGAGAGCCTGGCAATCAGATTTTCTTTTTGTGTTGGCTTGTTTGGTGTTTTTTTTTTTCTGGAGCACTTTGTTGGAGCCAGCTACTGATTTTATACTTTGCAAAGGCAAGCTGGCAGCATTTGTGGCTCTCACGCAAGGTAAGCGCCTGGCAAATGGCGCACGCTACTAGAAATAAACAGTACAGCCAGGTTAGCACAGGTTAAGGGAGATTATTGTTACATGACTTTGTCATATTTCCTATTCTTCCAAAGACAGCCCCATAGTGATAAATGAAATGGTACCCCTAACAGAGAATTACTAGCCACAAAATTACAAACTTTAGTTTCAGTAACCGTGCGTTCAGGCAATATTTACATGACAAATAAGAAAAACCTCTGACAGAAGAATCTTTCATGTACTTGTCTGGTTTTATCACTCAGTTCACAGTTTTATCTTGCATTTAATCATATTGCCCTTCACCTGCCATCCAGTAGCCAAAGTACTAAAATAGCCTTAATCTCTCTGTATCTCATTACAATGTGAGACTATGGTTTTACAAAACTTTCTGTTAAGCATGATATATCTCAGCTGCACAAAATATATGCCCAAAATGCATACAGTACATGGAATAGTACTATAAATTCTAGGACCATCTTAAAAGCAAAAGCACTGGATAAAATGATGCAGAAAATACCAAGTGATGGGTAGGTAAAGTGTTATTAATAGATCATAAAGGCAAATGAAAAAATATCAAATGCAATCTCATTTAATAAAGAACACAGAGAAATACACATCATGGGTCTGATGGCATAAGACTTACTTTGAAGATTGCATCCTTCCTTCCTGAGAGCTTATAATAAAGGGCTCCATGACATCTGTTTAGGGCAAATACAACTGTGAAGAAATCACTTTGTTTTGTTTTTAATCTCTAAATCTGTAACCAGTATGACATAACATATTTTCAGGCCAGCACAACAAGATACAATAAGGCAACAATATTTATAAAGATTGCTATTTACTTGATTAAGTCCTCATCAGCTTTAGGCCATAGATATTCAGTACTGCATAGCACTAGGTCCTTAATTGGATGTGATTGTTGTCACACCTTGGTGTTAAATTTACTCTTCACCTGCCTGGCATTTACAAGTGGAAATCCCTTTAGGCAAATGTATGTGTGAATAACTAATTATTATTATTGCTATTATTTTAGCTTGATGGAGATTTACACTCTGAAGAGTAGCAAGCGGCACTGTAGAAGTCTCTGGAATGACTGAGTTTGGACTGTAATATTATACTGCAGATAGCTGGCAATTTATTAGTTACACATTCCATTTGTCTACACTGGTTTCTGTATATTTTAAGATCTCTGCTTTTAAGTACCTCTAAGACCCCTGTTGTTTCAATTACTTGTCACTGTGGCCTGAGGTATCATTACTATGCTGAGGATAATAAACAACAACTCCTATTTCTGTTGCTAGAGCTGTGACTAACTTAGCATGATCAAGCAGCAGCATAGGATGGAGAAGTGAGTGCCATATGGTAGGTGGTTGATCCTAAATCATATTCTGCTCTGACAGCTTTGTTACGTGGTCTTGGGCAAACCTCTAAACCTTACTTTTTGGAAGAGCTGAGCACTATATAAGCCCACAACATATACTGGATACACAAGATCACGTACTGGTTTTGAAATTACATATCATCTGTAGTTTCTTTGTTGTAACAGGATTGAGGTCTGATGCTAGGAATAGCAGGAGTCTATTTAATACAGCAAATTTAGAAATGCAGCGTTGAAGGACTAAGCATCAGAGCCATTTCATTTGCAGTACCATGTGTGGCTGGATGTCAGCACACATTCTAATGGGGATAGCTTTAACACTTCGAGTTTGAGATGTTTGTCTTCTCGTGTGAAGTCTTAATGTTTTACTGATTATCAGTTTTGACAAGTGCCCACAACCCTACTGTTGCCATCAAAGTCTGGATACAGCTTTATTTGGTTCTTCCTGTGAATGTCTTATTAATGCTCTCTCCATGGCTTCTTTTTATTTCCTCACAGCCAGTACTAACATTTGACCCATTTAACACAGAATTTGGGCCACGTAACTTCTGCTAATTTATTACAACCAGGTGATTAAAAAAGTCCTAGTCTACAAGAACTATGCCAGCCCTGAAGAATGCAATAGTCCACAGTTATACCTCATCTGTGTCTGTGCATCATCTAACTTAAGTTATTTTTAAGGGCAAAGAATTATGTCATCTTTTATTCGCTTACAGTGACACAGAAGTTATACATTAAGAGCTCTTTCCATCATGGAGGAGCAGAAAAACACTCTGTAAACTCAAAGCTCATCCAGAATCCTGCTGTTACCATTCTTGCAATCATATCTTTCTGCTAATTTGTTCCCATTAAGTGTAATGTTATAGAGAAAAACTGCTTTGCCAACATTTAATGGCTTCTATCAGTCTGAACAAATGAATCCATAAGTTCCTGCCTCTTTAAATATCTTTTTTTTCCCCTGATATTCAAAAGAAGCAGTCTCCAGTTGGTTTCTCCTGCAGGCGCAAGACTGTGAGGTCTCAGGCATTTGAACTTTTTTTTCTGGGGTTTTGTGGACAGACCAGCTTGCAGGCTCACACTGTGAACTGCACAGCTACATTGCGGGACTGTGTTCTTTCCTTATTCTGCCTGTAATAGGCTACAAGCACAAAAAACTCTGGTGGTGGGACCAGGCAGAGAGCTGAGATCAATCTTAAAATGGCTGGTATGGTTTGTTAAAGGAGAGTAGTCAGAGTCCAAAATTTTTTTTTAATGCTGCCTTCCCCTCCCACAAATTTTGCTACCCCAGGTGGTTTGCGTGGAGCGGTGAACCAGTAAATGAAGTGTCACAAAACAAAAGAAAAACAAGCAGGAGAGTAACTGTAAGAAGAAGAGGAAGAGAGGGAAGAAGAGGAATGTAAATATGTGTAGGTTCAACTTTATGTTCTGGAACGAGGATTGGTTTGGTCTAAATAAGGAATTTCACTAGTACCAAGTTAGGACTGTATTTATAGCCTAGAAAGTAACCACAGGTACACTGTACAAGCCGTGCTCACGCATGGCCGGTGCAAAGCATGATTCCACCTGCAAGGAGCACCAGCTGCCTCGAACGCACAGTCGCTCATGAAACCTGTCCATGCTGGACGTGAGGTGTTTTATTTTCTTAGGTCTAGCTGACCTACAAGTGGATTTGCCATCCCAAAAAGCTGCAAGTTCAATGAGAAGGAGGTTCAAAACACAGCTCCGGTGCTCCTCTATCTGTGTCTGGGCATGGCCAAGGTTTGATTGTATTGCCAGTACCTTGTCTTTCACCAGCAACTCCAGAAGAAACTACTTTATCCCATCATACTGCTGGTTCAGGCTTGCTGACATTTCAAAGTGTGCTGGGGAGTCACACAGCTATGAAGGGTTCCTCTGAAGCTGCCTTTATACCTGCTCCAGCCGTGGACATCACCAGTGCAGTAACTCTTCCAGCCTAAATGTCTTTGTGCTGTGTTCCAGTGATGTTGTCACCTGCAAGGCAGGTGCCAAATCCCACACATGGCCAGGCACAACTGGAAAGGCACAGAGTAGGGGACAGGCGCTGGAGACGTGTCTTGAGAGACAGAGATGCTTCCAACCATGTCCACCCTCCAGGTCAGCAGTCCTCCACAGATTTGGCCCTGGAGGGAATATCAGCTAGCAGAGCTGAGTGTTGAACAACTCCAGGGCCATTATTTTGGGAAGGAAGTTCTGCTGTGTAAGATGGAAAGAGTCCACAGAGGACTCATACAGGTCTCCATGGACTGTGAGCAGACCAAGGCTGCCGAGATCTCCAGGGACAGTAGCTGCTGTTAGCTGGGTCTCTCGCAGAGATAAAAAGATTGTCAGTCTCTGGTCTATCCATTACTGGAATGATTAGTGTCCAATTTGGGAATGAAAAGAAATATTGTTGAAAAATAAAACAGAAAGACAAAAGGGTTGTTTACGATCTCCACATTAAAGATGTGTGACGGGATGCAGAGATACATTCCCCAGTGCTGGGGGTGTTGTGCAGTGATTTGCTCCAGTGCAAATTGTTTCTACAACACTTGTATTTTATACCCCACGTAAATGGCAGAACAAAAGGGAAGGAAACCCTGCAAATTACTAACGACCTCTTTTTTACCATACAGGTAAGTAATGGGAAAGCTACATGCATTCAGCACTTCAAGTTTGTGCCCTTACCACAAGATTGTAATTCCTCTCACATTTACTTGTCCCCTCCCTGCTTGAAAATCCTATTGTATGAGCCACTGTAGCATGGCAGATGTAAGCATCAAGCTTGCTTTTCCCCACGTACAGAAAATTAACTCCTCCCTCGATAAAGACAGACCGGCTTTTTTATGTGGTACCTCACCCAGATGTAATCTTGAGATGTTACAGACAGATCAGCATTACAGATGGTTGCAGACGTTTTGCAGAATACAAAATTAAGAATTCAGGTCTTTTAAAATGAAAACTGACACAGTTTTTATGTTGTGCTACCTGCAAAGGTATGAAGAAGACTCCAGAGGGAGTAAAAATCATCACTCACATATTTTCAAAAATATCATTGATTTCCCCCAAATAACCTTTGTATATGCATAATCTTTTAACTGTAGATTATTTGGTGTTAATTATACATAATATCTTGCTATCTGTCAAGACTTCCTCAAAATCTAATTCCCTGAACTAGTATTTCTTGATCTTTAACTATGCAAAATACTGGCTTCTAGACCCAACGAAGAGTGAAATAACAGACCTTAAAACTGCCAGTGGAACAACACTGTCATTTCAGGCCTGTCAGGGAGTGAAGGAAGGACTGTTCTGCATTTTGGGAAAAGAAAGGACCATTTCTTTAGCAACTCAGTGAGTTTTTAGCAACAATTGTTTAAAGAACCTCATTAGCATAAGAAAAAGACTCTTGGTAGAAATGAATTAGCAGTCACAGTGCAGGTGAAGCAGGCAGACAATATATGCAAGGTAAATGGAATTTATTGTGAATATGGTCTATCACATGGCTGTCATCTCCACCTGCTTTTTTTCTGACATACACTCTCATGTCACAGGAAAACAGTCCCACTTAAGTTTCCCACTCCATGGGGGAACAGAGCCTGTACCTGGAGGGTGCGTCATCTCCTATGCCCCTTTGGACACCTTTGGTCCAGAGCTCCCAGGGACACTCACCATCACTGGCTGGGCCACCGAGGTTACCCCATGCCAGCCAAGCAGTGGATTGCAACAATCTCATAACCAACACCTCTGGCACGTGAGTCAGGGAGAGAGGCCACTGAGGTATAGGTACACATGCTTCAAACTGCAGGGAAACATGAAGAAGGATCCAGTTATCCTCCACTCAGTGCTTAAAACCCTGGCACAGGTTGCCCAGAGGGGTAGTAGATGCCCCATCCCTGGAAACATTCCAAGTCAGGTTGGACGGGGCTCTGAGCAACATGATCTAGCTGAAAATGTCCCTGCTCACTGCAGGGAGGTTGGACTAGATGACTTTCAGAGGTCCCTTCCAACCCAAACTACTCTATGATTCTATGATTTTAACACCCAGGTCTACAGGTCTAAGATAATATCCTGCTAGAGTGTGGAG
>NW_010526669.1:22272-28026 GCF_000687285.1 Phaethon lepturus
GGAATGGAGTCTTACAGGGACAGTCCTGCAAAGTTTTTAGGTTGGTATCACTGGGTTATTTATGTGCACAGAAATGGTTCAGAGGATGGGATTCTCAACCGGTAAACAGGGCCCACATCTTCTCATGACCAAGGAGTCACACTCACCTCTCCTTTCCTGTGACAAGAATTCCAAATACAGGGTACTACTGTCATCGTCATCATCATCATTACTTCATATGGAAACTCTGCAACTGCTACTTTTTTGAAACCATGGTTAGCAGTGGTTGATTGGAGAAAGAATAGAAGAAAAATGCAATGAGCCTTTTCCAGGTAGATCCTCCCAACTCCTAGCCACCAACAATTTAGTGATTTCTTGGCATGGGCATTGTACCCATAACTGTAATAGTCAGTAATGACTTTATCCTCCACACATTTCTCTGATGTCTTTTGGATGCATTATACTTTGGACCTCCTCAATAGTCTATGGTGGTAACTTCATGTGTGTGCCATTGTCCTGGTTTCAGCCAGGGTAGAGTTAATTTTCTTCACAGAAGCCAGTGTGAGGCTGTATTTTGGATTTGGGATGAGAAAGTGTTGATAATGTGCTGATGTTTTGAGTTGTTGCTAAGTAGTCAAGGACAGTCCAGCTTCTCATGCTGGGCTGCAGCGAGCAGGCTGGGGGTGCACGGGGAGCTGGGAGGGGACACAGCCAGGACAGCTGACCCAGGCTGGCCAAAGGGATATTCCATACCATGTTACATCATGCTCAGTATATAAAGCTGGGACAGAGAAGAAGGAAGGAGTGGAGGGATGTTCGGAGTGATGGCGTCTGTCTTCCCAAGAAACCATTATGCGTAATGGAGCCCTGCTTCCCTGGAGATGGATGAACACCTGCCCGACCATGGGGAGTGGTGAATGAATTCCTTGTTCTGGTCTGCTTGCGTGCCCGGCTTTACCTATTAAACTGTCTTTATCTCAACCCATGAGCTTCCTCACTTTTACTCTTCCAATTCTCTCCCCCATCCCACCATGGGGGAGCGGGCGAGTGACTGCATGGGGCTTAGTTGCCGGCTGGGGCTAAACCACGACAACCATGTAAAATAAGCTTGTTTAAACTTGCTTGAGTGAATGTCCCCCAGCTTTTACAGTGGAAGGAATAGTAATTATCATTCTTTATTCACCTTTTTCCACACCACTCATGGTTTTATAACCCCTTGTTGTAACCCCTTTCAGTTATCCCTTCTCCAGACTGACGAGTCCACGTTTATTTGGAGTCTTTTCATACGGAAGTTTATAGAAATCTACCTAGGTCCTGCCTAATTCACCTCACACTTTGCAAGATGAAAAAAATGTAGATATTACACTGTATAATCTGAGAAATAATATTTGATCATGTAATTAGACTGTATCATAGTCAAATGCACTAGGGAACAGAGTTAATGTTGCATGTACAACCTTAATTTTATTTCCTGACTTTTAAATGCCGAATTAGGCAACTTTAACATTTTCTTAATGCAATTTTTGTATGGAATATTATATAGCCTATTACATATGCATGCATATTGAAATATGGAATACATTAGGCTGTAGCACACAGATTGTGGCACACGCATCTGAGTACTAGATGCTGGCATTAGCCTTGACTGGCACTGGCACAAAGTTACACAGGTCATTTCAGAGTGGTGCTCTCAATGCTTTTGAGTGTCACTGCCCTGTTGTTTATTCTCTGTATGCTACAGATCTTACAGAGCAGTGTTGCAGAGAATTAGCTTGAGAACATTTTTTTTTTATTTAATTGATGCTGATTTTTACAAGCTTCTTCTTAAAAAGATAGCCTTATTCAAATATTTAGGCTTCAGTAACTTAAGAGAAAAAGTATGTCCTCAGAAGCTTTAAAAATTGTGAAAATGTAAAAGGATACTATAAAACCATAAAATAATTTTCCAAACACAATGATACCGTAGCTTTACTTCCTGATCTCTGCAGACCTCCCTGGGTATGAAGACAGTACAATCAAAGGCTAAGACTCTCCCTTTTCAAGTGGTAAGAGTAAGAAGTCCTTTTCTAGCTATGAAGGGCTATAAGATGATTGACTTCAAGGCTGACTTGTAAAGGATTAGACACTGTCCTTTCTGCATCTTGTTCTGCACTGTAATGTCACCGTATCTCTATAGCTACATGACAATTTTAGGGGTTCGAAGAAATCCTTTGCAGAGACATATTGCTGAAAAAGCTGCAGCGAAGACACTTGGATGAACCAGAATATAAGGTTGATTGATGTAGCTAATGTAAATAATTCAATATTCAGGCATCAAATGAAAAATAAAACACATCATACATGTGTTGTCATGAATGAGTGACACAAAAGGATGTTGTCGGACATGGGGTTTTATTTCCCTGCTCAAAGACATCTAATACATGTCAGGATTACAAAAGGTTAATATCATATGACAGGAGCAAGAAATCTACTGTCTTCAGAGGTTACTCTTGAAGAATGTAACCATGGACTAGACAGAATATACTACTAATAAATCAGAGCAATGTTCTTCCAATAGACTAAGTGGTTTTTGAAAAGGGCAAAAAAAATCAAATAACATATTCAGCTAACAGGATTAGATCAGTCGATCATCTAGTGAATATTAAAAAAGCTGATCTGATGAATAAATTATTCAGTGAAAGCAGGCAAAATTAACAAATTATGTATTTGCTGAATAACAGTTAAACCATTCGGCATATATATAATTAAATATTTATTCATACGTATTTATAAATAGTTCTTACACACTTTTTTGTTTCATCCAGGTGAATAAAATCTCACGACTCTTTCTTTCTTTCTTGTGAGGAAGGTGGAAATAACCTGTCTTCAGAAAGCTTGATCTCAGGTCAGCATTTCAGCAAAGCCAGCCTCATTTGCATTTTTAATCAGATGTCTATATAAGTGAACATGTAAAATCTTAGCTTTGCAAGTGTCAGGTTTTAATATTTAGTTTTCCAGTTTTCTGGATAGAAAACTCTGCGTGTGTGGTTGCAGATGCGTGTCTTGCAGATAGCGTGTCTGCAAGACAGTGAAAAGACGGGAAGGCTATGTCTGTGCGCATGCTTCGGCCAGATGTATTTGGGCAGTGTATTTTCTTTCAAACCTGGACAGCTATCTTTCTTGATACTTGGCTTTTTCAGGAGCCACAGTCTCTTGCTTTCATACATATACATGGTCTGAAAACAACAATTAGGAGAGCTAACGCCCATTCTTTGGAAAGCATGGTTTCCTCCTGTCATGGTTTAACCGTAGCCAGCAACTAAGCACCACATCATTAATAGAGCTGATTAGAAAGGGTTTTTATCCCAGCAAAAATTACAATAACCATAGTATTAAAAAATAAAAGGAGGTGGAGAATTACAGAGACAAAAAAAAACCAAAAACCCACAACCTTTTTTTTCTTAACAAGCTAAATCCTACATAAGTGAAATGGATGCTTGTGGAGGGAGAGACACAAATACTGTCTTCCTTGAAGAGACACTTTCCTACCAGCTGGGAAGAAGATTTTCATAAATTTTTTAATGTTAGTTCAGATTAAAATAATGCAAATTACCTAAATTCTAATCTCCTTTACTCTAACTAAGGGTGGCAGAATCAGCACCAAACCCAGTAGAAATTTCCAAGGATGGTAGATGATACAAGATTTCCTCAGTTATAAATTAAGAGATCCAGGGACACAGCATCAGCTAAAGTTAACTCTCACCTCTCTGCTGCTATTGATGGGCAAGTCCCTCTCCTGTTCTAAGACATAAACCCATTGTCACATAGCAAAGAAACAAGAATATAATAACAAGGATGCTGAATAATGGCCAGGACATAAAGAGATTCTCATGATACAGCAATCACAAAAGTAAAGCTGATAGATGTTCACGGGGTTACCATGTGATTGTCTGAGACAACCACACACATCTCATTAATTTTTTTTCAGATCCTTTGCATTTAAACAAGTAAAAGCATACATTTTTATAGACTGTCATTTATTTGAAGTGCTGTTCTGAGATCACTTCTGGATGTCTTTTGGGTGCAACTTATCTATGTGTGGAGGGCCAGAGGCGGGTGGTGCATCAGGTGAATTTCAGCCTCTGCAAACACAACATCTGTACATTTACCATTGAGCAAACACAGTTTCACCTATTTATTTTTTTCTAAGCAGATGCAGCTTGTGATGGACACATTCCCAGACACAAAGACTTGCAGGGTGATGGAATTTCTTCTTACGTGAAACCACAGCAGTCTCCCGGTCCTGCTCCCACAGAATTTTGCCTTTACGTACTGTTGTCTTCTTTTTTTCATTTCTTTTCATGTGGCATTCAGTTCAGTTTGTGTTCCAAAGATCTTAGCACCTCTCCTGACTGAGCCATTTCGTGCTGCACTACCCGGTGTGCAATCAAGGTCTCAGGAGACTCCAGGTTTTGTCCACTGTTTTCCTCTTTTCTGGACTGTAAGTAATTGTTTTACTTCTGAGGACAGCTTTTTAGGGTTTCCCACAGGATTGCCAGTGTTAACTTCTACAAGATTATTAACGTAGAGGAAGCCCTTCATTTCTCCGTGAAGTGGTTGAACTCAGCATTTAGGAATGATTATCATGATTTTGTGTAAGGTTTAGGGGTTGTTTGAGAATGGAAGAGTGATGGAGGCAAACGCGGGGAAGATTTTACCCCCTTCCATCCCTAATAGGCCCTCTTTAATGCTGGGAAAGGCACCTCATCTGGGTGAAGCCTATCTTCAGCAAAGATTCAGGTGTCCTCCCCATGCTTTCAGCACTGGTGGTATCTTCAGGCATCTGTGGTTTTCATCAGATTAATGTTGACTCTAGTTGACTAGTTGACTAGTCAAGTTGACTAGTCCTAGTTGACTCTCTGCTTGGTAGACGCTGCATGGCTGACCACCTATCTCCTGTTGTGTTTGGACCGCAGTCAGGTTCCCCATCTAGATGAGTTTAAGGATGATTCTGCTTCCAGCTGTTTTCCCCTGTCCATCCCATCTGTGTTTTAACTGCAACTGATAGGCACAGCTTGCTTGACAAAATTTGACAGTATTTCTGAACAGCCGCCATGTTCTGTAGGTGCTGGGCCTGAACATAACAGTTCAGTGCAAAATATCAGTAACGACTCTACTTGAGGAAACCAACGTTTTCTGCTCTAGTTGAGTCCTAGCTCAGTGTGAGTTCTCCTGCCCCGCAAGGACCACCTTTTTGCAAGCCTGGATAACGAAGGTTGGCAAGTATATGAAGGGCAAGAAACAAGGAGAAGTGGTGAGAGCCACACAGGTTTGGCAAAGCAGCTGGATCCCAACCTGTGGAGCATCAGCCCTCCCTTTCAGCACACTGACCTTTTGAGATGCTGCTCTCAAAATGCCAAGTGCCACAAGATCTAAACATTAATTGCTTACAAAGAGCAATTAAACCTTATGGAGCAACTCTATGTTACATGGTCCTGGACGAGACGAGGTCACCAAGCTTGGGCAAGGGCTAGGGCAAGAGCTAATGTTCCAGGGAGGAGAAGCTGTTCAAAACCACTCCAATATAGACAGTGAAGTTTTTTCAGGGCAGACAAAAGTTTGGACTATGTTATGTCATCTCTTTTATACATGTCGTATTTCTAAAAAATTCTCGGCAACAAGTACCCTATACTATTTCTCCTTTCTTAAAACTCCTTTATGTAAGCTATCTTTAATTAAAACACGCTTTTCCATGTGTCCACAATAAATTCCTTAAAATATTAATAATTTTCCCTA
>NW_010526669.1:28057-31739 GCF_000687285.1 Phaethon lepturus
AGCCATTACTTTTTCCTGCGTGTCCTTTAACTATATTTAAATAATTCATTTATCCATTTTCCAGCCCCAGGGAGACCGCTTTTGTTTTTACACAGTGTGATCCCATTTAAAACATAGGATATTTCCTCCTCCTAAAGTTATAGGATATTTTCTTTCTTGACAGTGTTTACTGAGCGCAAGAATCCAGTTAGCTACCATTTTATTAAGACACAAATGTAGCATGGAAATATGTGTCTGCCTGTGTATAAATGCCCTTTCCACTGCTCATCAATCTTGCACTAATTAGAAAGACAAAAATATTTTAAAACCAATTAATGTCACTGAGAAACATTTCAGTAATTCTCAAAATACAATGTCACCACGATAGATAAATTTCAATTATTTCAAAGCATTTTCACAGAGCACTGAGTAAGCATAAGGGAAAAGCAGGGACTAAAAGCCGCATCGCTTGGCTGATGAATCTCTGACATAGGACGTGGATTAAGGTTTAAGTGAGACCAGCAGTTCATGTTCTCCCTCAAAAAGCTCCTGAGTCACCTGATTAAAGTGCAACCTTGACAAATATGCACAGCGTTGTCTCTCACAGTTGGAATCACCAAAGAGGCTAAAAACAGCACCATGCGCTGCATAATCTCTAACCTCAGGGGACAACAAAAACAGAGAATTGCTGTGTCAATCTCATTTCCTTGTTAGGCTCATTATCATAAATGCAGGCCTTTGGTTTTGAATGCCACACTTCAATAACATTTACCTATCAACAGCTGCTGAAATATTGAATTCCACAGTCATCTTTTCCTCTTGATGCTCTCCCTTTTGTTTCTTTATCCATAAACATGAGCAACTGAGCTAAGCTTAAATTAACTAGCTGGGGTTAAATGTTTAGGGCAGCAAATTATGGCTAGCCTGCTTGCAGAGTGGTTTAGATTACAGGGGAGAGGTGCCAATCTTAGCTCTCATCATGCACTCCAAATGTGCAGAGCAATATTGGCAGTTCACGGCCAAATCCTGCATGCTTTAGTTGTCACAGGAGCATTGCTCCCATGAATAAGTGGAGCAAGATTTAGCCCCTGCTCAGGAGATAGAGATGAATAACACTTTTATTCTTTGAGTACCTCACGGTACCTTCAAAACAGGCATGTTAGTGATTGATAGCCTGTGTCTAGATTGGGTATTTTTCTATATACTGACAAATATTCTCTTCGCAGTGATTTCTAGGAGCAGAGGAGTATATGCTGCAGCGATGTTGGGTTTCTTATTTTTCATTGTGGCCTTTGTCTTTGTTTTGATTAGGTTTTTTTCCAAGGGTCAGTTACTTCCCATCCTTTTTCTGCTCAGAGTGCTCTGAAATAATCCTGTTACAGATCTCCAGCCCTTAGCATCAGTAAAACAGTGGAAAGTTGCATCAGTAAACAGGTAGGGAAAAACGCAACCTTCACTTCAGGGTCAAATCCCAAGTGGTGGCACAGTCGAAGGGAAATGAAGGTGTTTGGCTTTCTTGAAATGAGCTGCTGGTATCAGCTAAGGCTTTTTTTTTTTTTTTTTTTTGATCAAGGCAAGGACTATGTGTTAACTGTTTTAATCCAGTGTCCAACCAAAAAGGGACTGTAATTCAGAGATAAATGTTTGGTTGATAATAATTTCATGACTACATGCTGTTACTCACGAGACCACTCGGGTGCTGTTGGATGTGCCGCAGGGAGCAGCCGTGGAAGGGGACAGCCCACAGCTGCTTGCAGTGGGTACAGCAGCATCTCCCCACACTTTGAGACCACCACTTCACCCAGCCTGCCTCTTTGCCAGTCTAGGGCCACGCTCCTCAACTGCAAAGTCCTCCTGCAAGAGCGACTGCATACCTGTATGGAGCTTATGAGTAAAATGGTGTTCCCCTAAAATGAAGTATCCCACAAAGCCAAAGGTGGGGCCAGTGGGCTTAAACACTTTTGCACCACAGCACTAGGCTGCAGGAGCCCCTCGGGTTAGGCGCAACACACAGTCTTTGGGCCACGGCACCGGAGTCCTTCATCTAAAACTCATGGAAAGATTTATAGAAGGAAAGTGAGGGGAAATAAAATCCTTTTTTAGCTCTACATACCCAGAAGAATCACACAGGGCAGAGCAGAGGAAAAGCCAAGACTTCCTGAAGGCGACTGAAGGGGCATTTTGGTAGGCCAGTGATGGGCACTGTCAAGAACCTCAACAGAAAGGAATTCAGTGCATAAAGTATACATTCCGTTTTCCTGCCGGCTGAGGTCCCTGCCTCATTTCAGTGGCTTTGCACCCAGTTACCCCCAAATCTGCGTCTCTCTTCATGTCCATAGAGACCCAGCATCTGCCTGATGAGCTGCAAGGAGCCTGGGTAAAGAAGGCAGCTTGGAGGACATGACATGCTGACCCCAGTTTTCTCCCTTGGTTTGTACGAGGCTCGTGGTAGGCAAGGGTTGTTTCCTCCACCAGGAGCAGAGGGGTAGGCGTCAAACCAAACAGTAATGAGCTCCTCAGAATGGTGTTGACACCTGAGCAGGTAATTTTGGGACGTTTATTTGAACTCATTTGAATCTAACTATTAAGGGCCTAATATTAAGTTTTTACAACTTTATTACCATACTGACCTCAGGCAGCTGCTGGCCACAGCTGTGGCAGAGGCCAGCCAGATGAGACAAGGTGGGGGACACGGACCAGGCCGGCTCTTGACCAAATGATGGCCTTTGCGTCCTTTCTTCAACAGCTTGCTGACACTGAAGTATGGCAGCTTATCACATAAACATTTCGTTTCTGAGTGGAAGCAGAGTTTCTCTCACACTTATTTCCAGTCTCTTTTTTGCATTACAATATTTTTTTCAAAATGCAGGCGATCAAAGAGTCAGTCAGAAAACAAAAAGACTTACAATTGATTTTGCTTAAGTAAAATACTGATTTCTATTACACTAGCCTTTACTTAGAGGCTTTTGGCTGCTACAAGGAATCGATTTATACTACTTGTCAAAAAAATCAAAATCAGAAACAGCCCAGCTCCTTGTATGCCCTGCATGAAAGAAATGCACGGCTTCTAGAAGTTAGCTCAACTTGCCTGCAGGAGAGGGGCCGAAGACCGCAGGAGTTAATTACATCAGTAGAGAAGGGTTGCTTTTCATTTCCAGCGAGCCCGACTCTGACTAAATAAATAAAGCTGAATGGGAGAGCGATGACCACAATAAGTAGCCGAAACTCCACGTGATGACAGAGGAATGATTTCCCACCGCCACCGCTTAAATATAACTAAGGTGTTCTGTAATTTTACTTCCAAAAGCCAGAGGGCTTATTGTAATCCTGATAAATTATAGCAGCAGAAGCAGGAGAGAAGTGGGACAGAAGAAAGGAAATGTTAATGCAAAATATAAAATTGCCTCGCAGAAAAGAATGGGGAGAGCGAGCGGTTTGTTATCGTTTATTTTTCTTCAACATATCATTCAGCTTTCAGCTGTCTCCCATCTCACCCAGATCTCCACCATTTCTCAGAAACGTCTCTCGATGGCATCTCATTCTCTTCCTGTCTTTCACCCGCGTTTCATCATTTCTTAACTGTCCCTGAAAGGGTCTGGGCAGGAGGCGGAGGGGAGAGGGAGGCGGGGGGGAGAGGGACGAGGCTTCGCCCCGTGTGTCCGCCTCATTTAAGCAGTTTGCAAAAAACGGGCGGGGGGAAGGA
>NW_010526670.1:0-39560 GCF_000687285.1 Phaethon lepturus
TCTGTGATTCTGTGATTCTGTGATTTATTTACTTGCTGACTCAACTTTGGTCAAGTTCTGCTTGCAGTTACATCAGTGTATATCTGGAGGGATTCCATTCATTTTCAGCGACAGCAACTTTTCTCACTCCCAAAAGATCATTAGGTTCCTTCAACACTTATTCTTTATTTTGCCAAGGTAAAGATTCAGATGTTTTGATTTTTCAGTTCCATTTCTAAAATGCAGTTGTTCTATGTTCTGACAACATATGGCATGAATATGTTCTTTTCTATTTAATGCAGGAAAATTAGTCAAAAGTTCAGTCTTGCTTTAATGCTTTTCATTCCCATATAAATATTTTTTTATAAATTTTTTTTTGATTGCCTTCTGAGCAATGTCAAAAGCCAAGACCAAGAAAAAAAAAAGCGCCATTGCACTGAAGTGTCTTCTTACTGAAGTGTTGGTATGCCCAGTAAAGTAAAAATTTAGGAAAGGATTTTCAATGTTCGCTTTGTTGGACAACAGGCCTGCCTTGGTAGAGGTTTCAACAATGAAATTATTGAACATATATTTGCTTTAATGCCTCTGTTGTTATCATGTTTTTTTAATGGCGGTGTTGGTTGTTGCCAGATGTTCTGCTCAACAATGCTTCAGCACACATGGGAATGCTTGTGATGGCCAATCAAGTGGGCTGGCAAAATAGAAACAGATGGCCATGGATGTGTGCTCTAACACATCTTTAATGAAATGGAGCCTTCGTGCAGATGATTACATTGTGCTAATCACAGTTTGCCTATCCTAACGGCCCTGCATCTCCGGTTGTATACCACCTAGTGACCTAGTTTTGAATTACAACTTGTTTATTCACCTATTCTAGCTTTAGCTGCATGGGATCGTAACAAGAGAGGGTCCAATGCAGCTAAAACTGCAGGAAAACTGCTGCGTTAACAAAAGCAGATGTAAAAACAACAGTCTGGCTTGAAAAGTGGAGTAGAAACGTGCTAATGATTTACTTTCTGTCTTTTACCTTTCAGTGGTTTTTATTAAATAACGTAGGGGCTGTGTATCGTTGAGCTGCAGTTCAGATCTGAATCCAAAGCCACTCGTGGTCCATTATTACAGTGAGAGTCAAACTTTAATAGATGCTCTGTGAGAGCAGAGATGTGTGCCAAACCGAATCCTAGCTGTACAGCTTCCCTTGGTTTTCCTGGAGCTCTTTAGCTAAACAGTTAACTGTTTTCAGATGCAATCAGATGGGCTCAGGAGGGCAGAAGTCTTGCAAGAAAAGCTGGTAAGTTGGTATCTTCTGCAAGGTAATTGCGTGATCTTTCGGGGCTTTCCTGATTTCACACTGAACTCCAAATTAATTGTTAAATTCAGGAGATTCTAGGGTGAACAACATGCTTTACCTCATCTGTAAGGGAGGCTGTGAATATATGCTTAAATACAAAATAATTTTACCAACTCTAATGTTTAAAAAACCTCCCAACCTCCAATCAAATACCCATAACCATTTGATTAAGAAAAATTATGGGGCTGGAAGGATAATAACTAAGAAGCTTTTGGATATGTTTACGAAACAGGGATTCATGTTTTCAGGCTTTCCCTTGCAGCCACAAGAGCTAGAAACTTTGCTTTTTTTAAAAGCTAGTTGAGAGTTGAATAATGAAGGGCTCCACAGACACTCTTTGGAGGCTCACAGTAGCATGGTGACTGCTGGCATTTCTGTACCCAGTAAGTACAACTCTGCTGGGTCCAGAATACCTGGTGAGGAAGTGTAGGTAAAAGGAGAAAAAAAAAAGAGCTTTATATTTTCTCTTCCATTGCTTTTACATGTTGCGGAGGACCTTCAGAAACATGGGCACTGTTGGTTTTACCAACAAAATATTTCAGTATTGGACCCAAAAGGTTAAATTCGGGCAATATTTCCAAAAGATTTTAAAATGAGTGTTGGGGAAGGCACAGGAAGGCTTGTCCTCCATTTAGTATAGACCTATATACAGCTGGGGGAGTCTGGTGGGGGAAGCTGAGCATGCAGCACTTGGGGGACACCATGCAGCACATCCAGGTCCCCACACTATGACCACCAAGAACTCGGTTGCCTCCCACCCTGGTGCCACGATACCAAGGCACAGCTCTTAATGCTCTTGCATTGTGCTTAATGCAATCCTAATGGCCACAGCTCATCATCTTCATACCTCAATGTACCCACTGGGAGACGCCGGCCATTCCCTATTCATGTTTAAATTATTAATGGATACTTTTTCTTTCCTGCTTAATGCATTATGGAAATTTTTTCACATGCTCAGTGGCAAGTTTTATTCAAGGGACCCATATGTTATTTTAAACTCTGTTCACATTTCTTTCTCTTTTTTTCGTATCTTAGAAGGAAGGGGGGGAACCTTTGAGCCCCACAGAAACATTTATTTTCAGATTATGTCTGGTATAAGCTTGTTTTAGGCCAGATGTAAATGGACAGTATTCTTTTAAATCATGTTCTCAAACCTCTTTGCACTTTTCAAGTAAAATTGGCTCATGTATTTTTGGAAGAGTGCAAACAATGGAATGTCAGATTTCAGTTACTGCTCTTAATATATTTAACCATTCAGCATACTGTAATTGGCTCAATCAAAAGTTATTTCCCTAAGTAATACAAACAAGACCCAAAGGATGATGAAATAATTCTGAAATGTCAATCTTTCAAGATTCAGATATGTTCTAATAACATTACAGGAATTCCAAAGGTCTCAATTTGGAAGTAACAATAATACCACCAAGTATAGACAATTTTTTAAGGCAAGAACTAATGAAGTGATTTGTTCTCATAACTTCCATTTTGGACTAAATCTTCCAATTTTCAAGCTAAAATAATTTAAAAATATTGTTATATCTAACCTTACAAGGAGGAAGTGCAGTCACTAGTTCCACATACACATAATTGTATTTATACCCTGGCTTTTCATACTTAAGAACGTGACAAAATCTGCTCCAATGCTCCTCTGCGTTCTTTGATGTTCTCTTCTGTGGAAACAAAGCTTTTTTCCCCCTTTCCTACAAATATCACTACTCTAGGTAATTCAGACTAGACCTATTCATTAGACTTTTAAACCACAAATATATTGAATGAGTACAAGAATATTACCCTGCATGGGCGACGATAATGCCCTATTCTGTGTAGCTGCCAAAGATAATATTTGTTTTACCTTTGCTATTCTAACACCTCCTAAAATAAATTAAATGATTACACAGCTTTTTCATAAGCATCTTGAAGCAGTGGTGCAGTGACTCAACAGGCTTGAGTCTAGTAGGTGGTGGATGAGTGGACCTTCCATGCTTTGTGCTCAGCAGGATGCTGGGTAGATTTAAATGTACTTCTGAAAATATATAAATACCACTGAACAGAACAAAGAGATAGCAGAAATCACAGTAAATTCAAAGGATTTGATTCTTTACACTTCCAAACTGTTGATTTCTGCTACAAACAGCAGAAATCAAATTGACCCCTCAACCGAACTTCTGCGTTCATAAGCAAGACTGGAATCTGGGTTAACACACTTCTAAAACACTACCCCCAACCCATCCAGGCATTTTCTTTCCAGTCCTTATACTCTTCTCTATTTACATGTTCAAGCTGTGCCTGCTAGGAATACCTTCTTTCTTCTTATTTCGCTTAGTGTGGGGGAAAAAAACCTAAGAAGAAAAATGAGGAATGCCCCATCCTCCCATTTCCCAGGGCTAATTTACCTTTCTTCTGGATGTTGTTCTAGTCTGGACTCTGATGGCACAGAATTTTAATCTTCAGATGTTACTTCAGAGACCCACAGGACAGGGGCACAGGCTGGACCACAATGAATTTGAGATGGGTGACAAATTACTGCTCAGGTTCAGCAACAAATGGTAATCCGCTACACTGATACAGCCTGATGAATCCAGCTCATACACCTGTTCGCATAGACTAAATATTGGGGAGAAGGAGGAATGAAGAATACCGTGTTTTTTGTGGCCATGGGATGTGCACCTTCAGAAGAGATGGTGTTAGATGGAAAGTAAACTCCTTTGCAATTCTCCCAAGAAAAGAAGTTTGCTAATTTAATCAAAATTCTTGTTTGGTGTGCATTGTTGGCTTTGTTTGCTGACACAATGCATTGCTGACATGCAGTGCTGTTGCACTGAAGAAGTAGTTGCACTACCATGAGACTACAAATACAACATGGGGTTGTGGGGCCAGATTCCGCACTGTGGGAAACAAAACGAGATCTAGAAAGAAGAAGCAACAAGGCACTGGCATGATGAATGTATATTCACAGCTTAATTTTGTATCAACAGTGAGTGCTCTCATAACAGGGCTGAAAAGCTGTTGCTCAAAACTTGTGTAAAACTGGGATGCAAGTCATGGAAAGAGGAAAATACTTCAAATAGTGGTCATAACATCAGTGTAGAGTAAGAATATCACTGCCTAGCTCATTACTTTCTCTTGGGTGGCCTGTAGCTCACTGATGCTGGTGCTCAAGCAGCTGCAGTTGTGTCAGAGGCTCCATGCTGGACTCGAGGTAGCATGGCTGGTGTTGACCTGGTCACATTGGCTCTCTTAGCCATGGCCTTTATCTTCAGTTATCTTCAGTTACTAAAATGCAGTTGGCCTAAAGGCTAAATTTTCCACTTCAGTCACATGGGTCTTCAGTCAACTTCTCAGCACATCCAGCAAATAACAGACTTCCAAACTCAACCCTTACATAAGCTAGTCAGAAAATTACTTGGTATTTATAATTGTCTGTTAGTCCACAACTGAATTTCGGTGTTGCATGTGGACACAACTAAATCTGTCTAAGTGACTGCTGGACTCTCGATATACTCAACCACCCACAGTCGCCCTGCCCCTCACAGGCACCAAGGTGTCACTACCAAGACTGAGGGCAGGATGGTATTTAAGCTTCATAATTTGACTCGGTGTGGTACAAGATACAGAATAACCTGTGGTCTTCATATACTATCTGTTCCTGAAAAACAACTAGTATTTTAGGTGTTGCCATTCAAAGATGAAAGAACAGATACACGATCTCCATGGCTATGCTTATCAACCAAACCAAGACTAAGAGCACTGGCCACCTCCAGGAGCTCAGACCCTGGAGCAATTTGGCCATAGCGAAGGATGAGCTCCAAATTCCTTGTTTGTGGAAGCCATTGGAAACTGGAGGTCCTAGGGGCATGCAGCCTTAGCAAAGCCTCTGAGACACAGGCTGCTGAGTGGCACCACACGTTTGCATTGGTTCAGGCTAGTACTGTTTGTATTGTTGCTGTAAATTGCAACTTGCATTATTTTTACACATTATTTGTGCTACCAAAACACCTAGAAGCTCTTGTGATGGATCAGGGCCCTAATGCACTTGGCAGAACAAAATCTGTGCCAATAGCTAATGGGTACAGAAAAAACTCATTTGGAGGAGTTAAATGATTTACTTTAAAGCTCTGTTATGGTTACCTTCCTTATAACACCACCACCTCATAACACCACCTTAGATGCCTGGGATAGTGTTATGATGAGAGCAAGCTAAAGTATATTTATAACAAGAATAGGTCAATGGTCCAGAGGGTAGTTTCCTATTATGGGAGGGATAAAATAACTAAAATCAATAAATCTCCAGATCATAAATGTAGCTACAGTCTGGGCAAGGTTGAGAAAATTATTAGCAGAGCCTCATGATGTCTGGATATTGTAGCTTGTAAATTTATACATACATATGTGTGTGGTTATGTACACGCTTGCTATTCATCCCCCACAGAATTCATTGAAATGCTAAGAGGAATGTGCATGTGCTGCTCCTTTCAGTTCTGGTAAAAGAAAAATAAAAAGAAAAAAGAAAAGTGAAAGAAGACATAAGAAAGAAAAAGAAAAAAACAATAAAGAAAGAAAAAAAAAGAAAAAGAAAAAAGAATAAAGTAAAAAGAAAAGAGAAAAAATAAAGTAAAGAAAGAAAGTAAATTTTTTTAAAATATTCATATTAAGGAAAAAGGAATACAGAAAAGAAGAAAAAATAAAAAGGGAAAGGAAAAAAGAAGAAAATAAAAAAGGGAAAAAATTAAGAAAGAAGAAAGGAAAAATAAAAAAGAAAAGGCAAAAGGAAAAAAAAGTAAAAAAAAGAGGGAAAAGGAAAGGCAAAAGAGAAAGAGACAAGGGGAAGAGAAAACCAATAATTCCTAGAGACTGCATACAGCTTTGCTGCTTTTGCCTTTTAACTCACGGTGATTTTTTTCATATAACTGACTGTGCACAGGCATGACAAAATGGCTGCATGTACTAACCAGAAGTCTGTATGCTTTGAGGTCCATCAACTATTGTGTCTTGTTTAAAATATATATTAACTCTCCTCAACCATTTCCTTCACTTACACCTTTATTGTGAGCTATCATCTCCTTGTATCGTTTCCTAAATCTTATTGAAATACAAGGGTTTCATCTCTTCAAAATTCAGAAAGCTAAAGGTCTGTTGTTTAAGTTTAATGTGTTCATGCAGGCTCCCTTTTTTACCTGCTGAGAGAAGAGGTAGCTCCAAGGAGTGTTTGGTCTCAAGGGACTAGGATCATTTTGTCCCTAGACCTATCTGTTTCTTCCCATCCTGATTACACAAGCAGCCTTAGACTTAGTTGTTAGTCTCCTTTGATATTAGCTAGGATGAATCTCACCTACTGATCCTGTTTTGACATAATCATAATAAATAAGATGTTCAAGCTCCAGTAAGCGTGTAAAAGATAACTGAAATACTATGTTCATGCTTCAGTTAACGTTATTAGCTAGGTGTTTTCTGTCCCTCTTCTACTCAGTGATATGGTGTAAGAGTGTAATGGGGAAAAAAACCTAATAGTCTCAGATGATAGAGCATTTAAAAAATATGAGGTGTGTGAGCTGTGTTTTCCACAGGCTGTTTGATGTATTTTCTAGAGATGAGCTCAACCTCAGTCTTGACTGAGTCCAAATACTCACTAATTTGAGAAAAGTATGAGCCTTGTATTCAGATGTGAGCTTTGCCCCCCAGGCAGATCCAGGATTGAACTGATTAGGCTTTCAAAAGACACGACTGGTTTGGAAAGCTTTAAAAAAAATAAAGGAAAAACTCTGGAGAAAGTCATGACGCTGTGATGTAGCTGGTGATTCCAAGGCCATAGTCACCCATGTTTTTATTGATTTCGCTTTTGCTAACCCCATTACTCTGTTCCTTTCTGGTTTAGATTAAAAAGTTGTTCTGCGAGAGCAAAAATAACGAAGCCTGCTTTCCTATATATTGTATTTAACGCACCCACACTCTCTTTCTGCAGTATTAACAGCTACCCTCATGTTCCTATTCCTCTCGCTGGTGTCCACTGCTATATTTTCAGTAGTGCCCTATAACCCAGAGATGTCCCCCTCTAACTCTGTCAAACCCTCCCTGCGTGCCCATGCCCCTACTCCTGGTGCTGCTTCCAGGTCTTCCTCCTGTCCCTGACCACAACTCCTCCTTCTGTCCTCAGCACCCACAGGGCACCCCCCCACCTCACCCCCCAGCCCGTACCATGCCCTAGGGTGTGGGGCAACAGGGTCTCTGCTTTGCCCAGAGCTGTGAGAGGAGCCAAGCAGTCACGTCTTGTCTTTGGCCCATTTGCCAATGCAAACTGGCTCACGTATGCAAAAAGTCACCAGCAGAGTGATGGACAGGCAGATGGAGAAGCCCCGCCAGCAGAGATATATGCAGTCCTGTCATGCTAGATATTGCTCTTTGAAACAACGCCATGGTACAGTAAAAAAAATTACTGAGAGAAGAAGATATTGAGGGCAGTATTTCATAAGCCTGAAATATGCTCTCCTGTTCGCAGGATATTATTCGTTAGAGAAAAACATTTAAAAGATCAATGATTTTAAAAAGGCTTTAGGTATTTGTCCTAACAAACTGTTAGCAGTTATAAATAAGGAATGTGTTAAAACTCTTGCCAATTATCCCAACCAATGTGAAACTGTGTATGAGCCTGGAGAGGCAAGAATTTCTCTAGCTGAGGCATTTTAAGAGAACTTAGTTTAACAAGGGTGTAAGAAGAAAGCATGGAAAAGGAGCCAGAAAACTTATGAGTAAATGAAATACCTCAATGTTCAGAGCCTAAGTTGGTGTTTTTAGGAGCTGTCAGAAGATTTATTAAGTCTTTTAACTTTACTACATGCAACAGAGAAACTTAAAAATTATAGACCAAATCAGAGGCCATAGAGGACTTGGGAGAACCAGCGGGCTGCAGAAAGAGCATGGTGCCGTCAGCTGGGTCTCAGACAATCAAGGATTGCTTTGGGACGGCTGTAGCACTTCTCTGAATAGCAGTAATGAGGTCCTATAAATTATTGCATTGTAGAAAGCTGGGGCCTGTCCATTCCTATCTGTTAGGGCGGTAGTGGCATCAGCAAAGAGGATGGGTCAGGTCCTGGGGAGTGGGGAATGGGAAATAATAGACTGTGACCTTGTTAAGGTATCTCAGCGGCCAAACACTTCCAGTAAGTGAGGAGCTACCCTGCTGGAAAAGAAAGACTTCTCATGTCAGTGGAGTACAACCCATGTGTGACGCTCCTGTCCCAGGAAGAACCTTAGCAGGGCCCCATATGCACAAGAAACGGAAAGTGTTTTCCATTTTGAAGAAGCATTGGGAGGGTTTGAAAGGCCATCAAAACCACTAGGAAAGCCAAAGGATGCAAGCGGCAGGAGACTCAGAAACAAAGAGGAAAGGGGCAAAAAGAAAAAAGTGGAATGTTAAATCAATGTAGCAGAAAAAAAAAGAAGGTGCTGTAGAAAGTACAGAGGGGAAATGTATTTAAGACCATTTAACATTGATTCAAAAGGACCATGAAAACACAGTGGGCTAGCAATGGCATGTGTAACAGATGGGCAAAAAAAAAAAAAAAGGAATAAGAAGAGGCTTATTGGAAATTTAAAAGAAAATTAAAGAATTCTGGCTGAAAACTGCAGAATAAGGGGCATATCCTCATGAATCAATAGGCCAGGGGAAAAAAAACTATTACAGTTTCTTGGCTTTTCCAGGAAAATCAAACTGAAGGTGGCAGCTGTTCTGAAGAGTGCAAGAAACTTCCCACAGATCCACTTTTAAGTAGGAGTGGCAGATAAATGGGGGGGGAAAAAAAAGCCCAGCTCAGAGACAAGTACTGCTTGGAACAGAAAATGAAAACCATCAAAATTAGACATATTGTCCTCTCACATAGACTGCAAACTCAATGGAGACAGGAAGAAAATTATGCAGATGGCCAACCAGTGAACATGGAACTGGCCAAGAAAAGGTTACGTTAGCCTTTTCAACAAATTTATAATAAATGTTAGAAGTTGGTAAGTCTCTGTTTCACCACAAATGGGTAGGCTTATTTGCCTATATAAGTGAACAGACAGAAGACGGAATATTTTCTGTGAAATAACATGGCATCAGACAAACAGAATTGTGCAGGTAATAACATTCTTGCATTTATATATTTCCTGGCTGTGGCTGTTTGTGTATTATTTTTCTGTGAGAGCCTGCCATGGTGTTTGGCTGCCAGGCAGAAGGTCTGTGCCCCAACAGTGTGCTGGCCTGTGGGGTGAGAGGATGGAGCAGCTCTCTGGGTGCACAGACACTGGCATCATGATTTGAGGTGAGATATGGATGAGGTATGGATGGTGTCATCCTTTGGGACACATGCAGACACACTGGGGCAATGCTGGATATGTGCTCTCAGGAGGATGGTGGCACCAGTCACAGAATCACAGAATCGCAGAATCATTAAAGTTGGAAAAGACCTTTAAGATCATCAAGTCCAACCGTTAACCCAACACCACCATGCCCCCTAAACCATGTCCCAAAGTGCCACGTCCACATGTTTTTTGAACACTTCCAGTGATGGTGACTCCACCACCTCCCTGGGCAGCCTGTTCCAATGCTTGACCACTCTCTCAGTAAAGAAATTTTTCCTAATATCTAATCTAAACCTCCCCTGGTGCAACTTGAGGCCAAGCCTTGGTTCTGCCCTAGGAGAGGCTGAAACCTCCTCCCAACACTCTCAATCAGTTGCACGAATATTGCTCTAGATGAGCACAAGAGCTAGCGGTCTTCAGCTGGTCTCCAAGACCACGGCTGTAGGTCCCGTTGGAGGACACTGTAGGCACAGACATTAAAACTCTTTCCTGCAAGCTAGGAAGTCTACTTCCACTGCAGCAGCACAGCCCATGAGGCTGCTAGACTGGCAATTCTTGGGAGAAGCCAGTAATTATCCCCCCATTAAGTAATCGCCTAATCTATTAAACTTAATCCTTTTATTAGTAAGTAAGGTTAAATACCCAAGGAAGCACTTGGCTTTCGGTCTGTTCCGCGGGTTGTAGCAACTTTGTACGGACATGAAATAGGAGCTTTACTGAGTTCATCCCCTCTACCGCCATTTATGAGTATGTCCTGGGCAGAAAGAGGCTCGAAAAAGAGACCTTGCTGGGTTTGGAGAGGAGCTACATTATGTTGAGATTGACCAGACTGTCTTACTTCAGCCATCCCCAGAGCTGTCCCTTTCAGCGCCCTCCTCCTTCTTTTTTTGTGCGCTCAGAATGGTAGCTGTGCACGGCTTCCTGCATCACGCGATTTCACGGCAGTATCTGATAATAAACTTGAGAGTACTTTAGTGGACTAATGTGACAAGCAGGCACCATCCAATTCTTCATTGCTATGGGGTCAAATATTTGCATTGTTTCACGTCTGCATGCAGGGAAGGGAATTTTTGTGGGTGTCTACACATTTTTGACTAGAAAGTCTGGTTTTGCTCCAGGTTGTTTACAAGTATGTTTAAAAAAATCTGAGAAATGCAAGTACTACAATATAAAAATAGTTTTCCAGACAGGAGAGTGCAGTTACTGTTCTTAAAAATATTTGCAAGATGCAGCAAGCTTTAGATATATATCTGAAATACAAGTTTCATAATATATACCCTGAAATCCTCATGTAATATTTTTGATCTTTCCATGGAATTTTGCATATACTGTAAAAAAAATTTTGGAGCCACACCCCTGTTTAAAATCCCAAGCCACAACGCATGTAAATACAGCTAACTTTCCATTATCAGGAGTGATAGGAGGCCGGATAACCCATTAAACCTCATTAATGCTGGGAAGAGCCATTCAGAGCTACCCGTGCGGTGCCAGTTTTAGCTCGAGACAATTGCCTTGCCTGGACAAAAGTGTTTTTTTGCAGAGGGTGTCAGCCGCGGCGGCCGGCCCAGCCTGGCTCTGCGGGTGCGATACGCCTGCATCTCCTGCTGGACGGCCTTGCCGCAATCCTCCCCGGTTCTATTCCACCCACCGCAGAACCGCGCCGCGCTGAGCAGAGCTGGTCGCAGGGACAGGTCGCTCACAAGCTGGCAATCAAAGTTGTCCTCTTTCTCCCACTGCTATTGCAGCGGATGGAGAAGCTGCTGTTGAGGTGGGACAGTCCTGCTGCTGCTGCTGCTTCTTACCCTTTGTGTCACACGAAAACGCTTCCCCTGCTGATAAAATATTATGGGAAATGAGGTGACCTTGCACATCAGAAAGTGAATCCAACTGAAAAAAAAAAAGAGCAGTGTTATTCTGTTTTCCATGCAGTGATTAATGCGCTTTAACTAATCTACGTTACATTTAGTCTTTTATTTAATTCAAAAAAATTGCTCCCATGTTCCTTTGTAAACTCTAAACTCACATAAAAGGGCTAGAGCAAGTTCAACAAAAGACAGTCAAATTGTGGGAAATAAAGAAATCAGGCATTATTTGCCAGAATTATTGATGATATCCATGGTATGCTATTGATGACTTATTATAAATTATTGTTTTACTGGTTTTGCTGTAAGACCCAGGCGCCTCAGTCAGAACTAGAGCACTAACTGTTCATAAGTATACATAAATGTATGTATAAACACACATCATATTCACAAATATAAATACAGAAAGGCACGAAGTCTGTTCTTCCTAGAAGACAAAAAAAAGTTAAACTTCTCAGTTCTTCCACTCGGCTTTATACAAGCCTGTTTTTATGAAAATCAAGGCAAGAAGAGTCTTTGAGGGAGACAGAGGACAGGAGAAAGAAATAAGTAACCGTCACTTACAGATCACAGAGCTTGTAGAAGTAAGCATGAAAAATTACTGGATTGACTCTTGAGGTACTTAAAACCAACAAATACTGAACCTTTTAGAGCAATTTAACTACCCAGATCATTATTTAGTAAAAAATATAGCCAAAGCGTGCATAATCAAAGAGTTCTCTAAATTGCATGGAGACAGCTTTATGGTATTTGGCTTATACATCAGAGCACTGGCCTGTCGCCTATAGATGCATTTGAGACATTTGGCAAAATAAATAACAAATAATAAATACTCAAGCATTTGATGTAGGGTTTTATAAAACCTTGCCTCAAAATTAGTTCAGAATTGCCTGGGATAGGAGAGACAGCTTTCAAAATATTCATGAAAGTATTCCAAAATATTTACAGTTCTTTGCTTTAAAACATCATCTGGAAAGGGAGAAACCTGGAAAGTGTTAATACTACACAGGGCTGGACATCGCCATGGTGTGGCCGAGGGGGTTGCGGGGGAACATGGCTGGTCCCAGGTCCGCCGGGAGTGCTGTGCTAGGTACTGCTAAAGGAGAAGCCGAGAAGGAGGTGGGGAGGGCTGCCTTCGCTCCTACAACAGACACATGCTGGGTGAGAAACGCTTGAGGATGAACTAATTAAAACGGCACTTCCAGGCAGCGAAGTCAGCTGGTGTGAAAGCCAGCCTCGTGTTTTGTACGCAGAGAGATCGCGAACTCTCCTTGGGACTGCACCCGGGTCCGCTGTGAGCATTTCTGGGCCTCCGGTCGCACAAATGTGCTGCCTGCTGAAAGCACGAGAGGAGAGCAGCGCGAGAGCTTGAGGTAAGGCTGAGGCGTGCTGGTAGCTCACCCGCGCTTACACCTGAATTGCAGGATCGGACGAGGTGGTTTGGAAGACGTGACAGTACGGTAACAGAACCGGGGGTACACCGCGGGGCTGCAGGTGGGACAAGGGGCCGAAACTTTACTGGGAAACCTTGAGGTGGAAAATAGAGAGAGTTTCCCGACTATGAAGTCTGGAGAGGCAGTCTTAGAAAAAAAGGATGGAGCTCCTGCTTGGAGAGTACTTCAACGAGAGATGACAGCGAGCAAAGTAATTTGCTGGAGACACTTGGTACTGCTGGGGTGTCCCGACAGATCTCTCCTATTTCTATCTCTTATTTCAGAGTGCTAAGAGCAGCAGCAGCAGCTACGCACTCATTTGAAACGAAAAGCAAAATACTTGTCTCACCCTTCAAACGCTGCTGGAGAAGACAGCTTAGGCCCATTCGGTTTCAGCTTTTTGATAATGCTGATGTGCATCTGGAAAGGGCCGAAGAAGGTGATGACGTAAATTATGAGGCCGGTACAGCCATTTTATACTGGTAAGGGCATGTGTGTGTGTGCACACAGGGAAGCGGGGGGAGGTGGATGTTCTGGCTTGTGTAAATTTGGCTGCATGCCTCCTGCTCACACATGCAGATCATCACAGGCTGATGCATAAATCCTCCTCTGACTTATTTATAAATGTTTCCACTTAAGCAAATTAAAAAAAAAAAATTTACAATAATTTGCTCTCTTTTCCAGCTTCAGTCTTTTTTTGGAGGGGTGGGGGGCGTGAAGACTCTTTGGTCAAAAATAAAAAAGGGGAGAAGACAGAGGAAATAGTGAAGGCATAGCACACCCAAGGCTTAGCTGGTTGGTGAGCACATACATTCGCTACTGGACAGAAGGCTTTGGAGACAAGGACAGTGCTGGCTCAAAGGATGTTTCCTTTGCCAGCCTTTAGCAGCACCTCCTGCTGCCATGGAGGGGATGGAAGAGGAGCCGGAGGAAAGGAGCAGGAGCTGCCTCCCTCCCCGGTCTTGGCAGCATTTTGCCGCTACCTGCCCCAGGTTGGTTCCTGGGCAAGGTTTCCCCTGAAGAGCCCCTGAAAAGCCCTGCGACGTCAGCATTACGTTGCCTTCCGGCAGGAGCAGTGCTCTCTTTCCCACGCCCGCGCTCGAGGCTGAGCTCTAAAAGAGGGTCGGGGACCCTCCGCTGCCCCTCGAAGGCGAGGAGCCCTCCGGCCACCCTGGCCCTCCACCCGAGCTCGGGGAAATACGGGTCTTGGCTGCGCTCAAAGGCGGCCCAGTTTCGCGCCGTCCCTGGACCCGTGTCGCCGTCGGAGCGAGGAATGCGGGAGCGGTTTCTGCTGGGAGCCCCGGCGCAGAGAGCCCCGGCTCGCAGCCTGCCCTTCCCCGAAAATCGCGGGGCTATGCGTTACGTGCAGGTTATTAAAGATTCTGCTTACTTTACAATGGTCTGTTAACAGCTCTAATGTCTTTAACATGTGCAGTCCATTGACTTTTAAGTAACATTTTATTGAAGTAACTGCCGTGGTTATTAGGCAGTAAGATTTACGCTTCATTTTCAGTCCTGAATCTGGAAATCTGGGGGGAAAAAAAAATATGGAGGAGGAGAAACAGAGGGATGACATCCACCACGAGTCGGAGAAAGTGCTGCTTGGGGCAGCACTCACCATGCGCCCGTGAGACACCGTCCCCGTGTTTGCCAGGAAATGATGCCCCCAAACCCGGGGATGCTGAGCAAACCGCTAACAGAAGAGATACGCAGAGCACCCTCCTCCTTGGTGGAAATTCAGTATGAGTTGCTTTCTTTCCCCCCCTCAGTATGAAATAATATTTGCAGATGTGAACTGAGAGAGAGGTTTGTGGCACATTTACATTGCAATGCGGTTTGCATTAAGGAACTGGCACTTGACTTTTGCTCATTGGAGGATTAACGTAAATCTTAAACCTTCATAATCCATTGGCACAGGCGGCAAACGGGGTATTTGAATGCAATGCTGCATGTTTCTACTGGCTGGGCGTTTTAGAGTCTCACACCTTGCATAAATCTCTTCTTAATGTGAAATGAAATGTTTAAAATAAGTTGTTAGGCGACGATGGTCAGGGATATTTTTTTTTCTATCTGGAATTCTACGAGGTGCGTTTTTTCATTCCCTAAAGTGCTTCTTTTAGTCTTGTCATTTTTCTGAGCAGCCACTTAGAGCTGGCTGGTGCGCCCAAGAGCTGCAACCGCTCTCGCACAACTTTGTAAAACCAGAGATAAGACATTTTTGTACATTTATGGTAAAACAGAGATTACAGCCTACTGGCTGGTCTTGGCCTGCATTAGTTCCTTTGTTTTCAGAGATGTAATCTCTTCTTTTTCATCCCATCACCCATGTCTGAACTGATGGAAGATGATTGTCTGTCATACTCCAGGCTTAAGTTACTAGCCTTTCAGCTGCACAGAGGCCTTGAGAAATGCACTAATATATTCACAACAGGAGGAAACTGCCAACAGAAACAGATCCTGAACTGGTTCCCAAACAGGATGACAAAAAAAGACCACTCAGACCACACACAAGCCCTTCGCTTTGCATGTGGGTCCCGTTGCACACACTCGCCTTGCCTTTGCTGTACAAACAGCAGACAACTGAGCTCTTCACGTTGGTACACAAGAAGATCTCGGTTTTAATGAAATACCGTGTTTAACTCAGCACCTCAGAATTTGCCCTGGTAAAAACCCCTGTTTCCCATGAAGATGTCCTGTGCCCTTTGGAAAACACCACCCCAGCCTCCTTTCAACAAAGTCCCCAAATTCCAGAGCAGAGCGAGGCACCTGCACACACATAAGTTTTCCTACAGCTCTTAGGAAATCTTTGATCTCAAGTTATTCTTATTTATGTTACTGTGGCTAAAACAAAGCAAAACCAAAACAACAACTGTGTAATGAAGCCATAGAATAAGCCCAAATTGTTCTCTTTAAAGCAATGATTAATCAGGCTGTTTATGAAAATAATGCTTTGATGATGCCACACATTTAAACCAGGCACACAGCTATTTGAAAGGAGAACTTTCCAGCACGAGGTGCTTTCTTCAAGCAGGAGAAATAAAAATCCTGGGAAAGCAAAGTCAAGTCTCTGTGGAAAGGGTTGGCGAAATCTAAGTCACAGAGGCACAAACTGTAAAAGTCAAGAGCCTGAAGTACCTGCAAAGCATCTTTCTGGTTTAGGCTAATTGTGAAAGCACTCTGCCTTGTACCATGCAAAGAAAATTTCATTATGAGCTGAAAATGCTTGGCCATTCTAAATTCCCAGCCTAATATAAAGCCTCTATAGGGGACTTTTCCAGCACTGGATAATAGCGTAGCCCAACACCTTTAATAAAATCAAGGTGACAGACCATGAAAACATTTGCTTCAGCACTATAAGCAAATCTGATACTGTTGCTGAAAGATGCCTCGAGGCATCTGTACAAGTCTTCAAGAGAAGTGGCGATGGTGCGAGTATGTGGGGGGGCTTCAGACCAGCATACCCAGAGCGCCTCACGGACAACGGCTGTAACTTTGAAATTTTAAACTGGCTACAAACACAATGAGCTGGGCTCAAATCCTGGACAAAGATTATGGGGCAAAAATTGTCATTTAGACGCAAAATTTATTTTCCCATTAAAATTAGAGGGTTTTTTAACGCTCGATCACATGAGAGATGTGGTTTCATAAATTAACACTGGTAGAACATGAAGGAGTCCAAGAAACAAGCATGAAATTATTTCACACAGCAGTTTGCAGCTCACACTTCATCAAACCTGACATTGCAAGTGTAAGATATGCAACTTCACATCTAAGGGCGGGGGGCGGGGGGGAAGACTGATACAGCTTACTTTTGTTACTTTCAAATGCTGTTTACCATACAAACAACTAGAGCTGGGTTTGTAAATCCCTGGACAGGAAGCTGTCAATAATAAACCTTAAGCTGAATTCAGACTTCTTTTGGGACAGGAGAGTTCTGTTTAATTAAGCCTTCATTTTTGTGTTAAAATCTAGGTCAGATTTATTTTAAACAGCTTCTTTATTTTTCTGTTTTATTTTGGGTAGGCTTTTTTTTCAAATCTATGCACCCAACTTTAGAGCTTAGATATATACTGTTTGTAATTCACAATTTATATCATATGAAGAGTTTTCAGAAATATCTCTTCCCAATTATTTTCTTTTTATGTCATTTCAGTGCATGTCTGCCATCAGATAATATCACAGCTGTATCTGCAGCATGTAGTAGAGGTGAGACTGACTGGAAAAAATGTACAGTAAAACATACGAAATACAACATTAAAAATTCCTTCTAAAATCTATTTTACCCTTAAGCAAATTAGCAGTCAAACTTACATTGATTTGTGAATAGGAGGTGGACATACTTTTTCCTAGTTCCCACCCCAGATACTTGCAGCAGTCTGATACCAATGAGGTATGGTTTAAAAGAAAAGGTTTCTTAAGGGAAGAAAGGGAAGGGAGGATGGGAGGTGGACTGTTGAAATGGGACTGGAATTGTAGTTTTGCTTAATCAAGCTAATCTTCTATGCCTTATTTTTTTCAGTGAGACAAACAGTTGAAACCCACATAGTTTTTTAGAAGGAAAAGAGCAGAATAGTAATCTGGTGTGCCAAGTGCTAGACATGCAACATGTACTATGCAGAGAGGGGTATGAATAACGCTAATGCAGAATGGCCTTTTTCATCTCATTATTCCAAGACTTGTTGTTGAAGAAAGGGTGGAAAACAAAATTATTTAAAAAGATCTAAAATGCAGCTGAACTTTCTGTCTTGAGGCCACTATGAACTTAAAATTCAGCCATGTGTAGCAAAGCCCCACAAGACCTATAAACTACTTAACTCCCTTTTAATCAGTTTTTTGGAAGTTTTAAGAACTGCTTAAGTCTTGGGCTGCTCCTCTGCGCAGAGATAATGCGTCCCAGACAGAAGGCAAATTGCAGTGGGCAGACTTCCTCATCAGGAGAGAAATTCATCATGTGACATACCAATATTTCACATTTATTTCCAGTTTCTGGAAATCCCCTTTTTTATTCTTTGAGCACTAGAAGCAGGGTGATGAATTCGTGCAGCAGCGCTTGTGTTACGGTAAGGAACCGTGACAGTAACCGATCCCCTTTCAGTTTTGGTTTGAACACCCCTGGATCATCTTCTTGCGGAAAACCGCCTCAGGTGCGCAGAGCCTGCCCGTCCCCAGGCAGGGGGAAGCGGGATGTGACTTTTGGCATTTTGGGCATTGACGGACCCTCTGAAACCGGCTGCCTTCTCCGCTTACACCTCCCTGCTCTCTGAAGAGCGTGACCGTAGCATTAGCTACTTCGCCACCGGGCTTTCCTGCTGGTGCCGTGAAATCATAGCTGTGGAAGGGGTTAAGGCGTATTTCCTGCTGCCTAAAGCATGCTAAGCATTTCTAGCTGCCGAGACGGTACCGCTGTACGCTACCCAGAGACTTTGAGTCTTCAGGTACTTGGGGACAGGGCTGGAGGGGGGTGAAGCAGTTAGGGAGCCCTGTCCCTTCCCAGCACTTGCTGGGGCTGCGCTTAGCTGTTAGTTCCCCACTTCCAGAGCAGGAATTACAATATGGCCCTTAACCTCTACGATGCTGTACGTTTTGTTCTGTGCTTTTAATTTAGAACATCGTTCAAATGTTCGGTTCAAACACCCTGTGTTAGAAGTGGATGCGGCTCTTCTTACCCTTAGGACTCCAGTTACTTCTGCTCTCGCTCAGTTTTCTGAAAATGAGGCGATGAAAAGAAATGCTTCATTTTTATATGAGGGAAAACCAGTTCAAGTGTTTGGGCAGCCATGCCTCTTCCCTTACCTTTCGGAGGAGGCGTTTTATTTTTCCCTTCCATTGCTTTCTGGAGTCGGCAGGCACAGAGCACCTTGATCTGAATGCCGTGAGGTCTGGGGGCAAGGAGTCATCGGGATTTTCGTTATTAGAATTCCTTATTAAAATTTTATTCTGAATTGAAATGAGACAAAGTTCCTGGGTCTGGTTTTATGTCTTTGTTCACTTGTTTGTTATTTTGCTTAGCGTTGAAAACACAATATTGAAGCTGAGGTACGGCAGGGTTTCTCTCTCTCTCTCTCCCCCCCCTTGTTTTATACTTTCATTTGCTCCTCCTCAGCATCGTGATTTTTAAAGGCAAACGGTTCAGGCCCGTGCCTAATGCAGATTAGGAGAAAAGAACAAAATAAAAAAGACTGCTTTTTAATGTTTAGAAACACCTCAGGTCAAACATGCTCTTTCCAGTATTTTTTCCATCGAAGCTGCCTGTGGATTTTAATAGGTGACAAGCGCAGCGCTGGGAGCATCTGAAAAGCACGGAGATGCAAGTGCCTGGGTGTGCTCCCTGCGACCGCTCCTTGCACGTCAGGTCAGAGCTTGGCTTTTAAAACTCCCCAAATACATATTTATTCACATGACATTTCTGTTAAAACTCCAAATGAGACTTCAAGGTCTGTAAGTGTTGGGAATCCTATTTAAATGACTGTTTATAGGTACAGGCATATGAGCTGGAGGGGCAGCTCGGAAAAATTTCCATCTTCTGTTGGTAACGGCACTGTTTTGCAATGTATTTGGTGAAGAAAAATGAACAGAAGGGAATGGAAATGTTCTTTCAATTTTGGGCCTTTTCATCAGAAGTTTAAATGTTTTTGAAACTAATATTAAAAATAAAAATGTTGCTCATAAACAATTACGTTGCAGTAGTGAAAGGTCTAACATAAGGTATTTTAAATAGTGGATATATTGAGTGATTTACCCTTTTTTTCCTCCAAAACGTACTGTGTTCTATGTCCTAAAGCACATCTCATTTATTCATTTTTAAAGAAAACATCTCTTAAAAAGGATAAAGAGGATTTACTCCACAGTTATACTGGTATAAATGAGCTGAGGAACAGTTTTTTAGACTGATCAGGTGTAAGTTTAAGTCAAATACTCTTTTCCCTGGAGTCATTTGCATTTATATTTGCTGTAAAAAAGCACAGTTCAAACCCATGCACTTAAATAAAGTTCTTCATGCAACGATATTTAAAAACAAAAATTCTGCCCTGCTGGTGTTGGTCTGTGACTTGCCTGGAGCCAGAGGGAGATTTCCCTGCACTTCCACCCACAGAGGCGGGATGGGAGCTGGGAGCTGCCGAGGGCGGCAACGCAAGCGGGGGAAAGCTGAACCATGGCAGGGGCTTGTTTTAAGTTTACGTGGAAAATTAAGTTCTTCGTTCCTGTTACCAAGCACTAAAAGGCCACTGAAATCTATGAAACTTTTCAAGTGCCTCGCATGTTTTAGTCCAGGCGTCGGGGCACTGTTTACAGCTTGGAGTTTAGCCACCCCGTGTCCCTAAAAATTCTGCCAGCAATTGCAACCAAGGGGGGAAAAATTCTTCACTTAGTATCTAAATAGATTTAAAGTTGTTTTTACTATTTTTAAATTACACTTCTAGAGAACCAATAGTGGGCTTTTTCTCATACAAATATTCCTCTAGAATATCTACACTAAAAATTGAAATGTTAGCATCTTGAAGAGGTCTCCTTTTTGCTTGCACAGTGTCAACATTTACAAAGGAAAAATCACGACAGTGTTGAAGATTACCCTTTATTTTCTGGTATCTTCATACGAGCTAAGAAATGTCAGGTGGGACTTCGACCAACAGATGAAAATCATGCCACTGGGCCAGGGCAATCAAATGAATCTGAAAAATTGTTTTATGAAGTAGTTTCTGCCTTGGTTCTTTTTACTAGCTTGGCGTAACAAAATCTTACTATGCAAAAACCAAAGAAATGGCACAAAAAGGTTCTGAGAGAGATGAGTTTATAGCTAATAAAGCAAATACAATTGCTCATGTGTTTTTTTTTCCTCAAGTTAGATTTGAAAAGAAGTTATTTTCGGTAAAATCTCTGGGAACGTCACAATGCCAGGGAAACGGCAAATAAACCAGCTACTCGCCCTCATTCCCTGCTCTCACCATGTGGTGGCAGCCTAAGGCATGTGTTCACCAGGCATTTTTATCTTTGCAACTGCAGCCAGAAATAAATATCCTGCTCTTCCAAATGTCACTCCACTGGTGCTTTCCCATTGCAGGCAGCAAGGGACTTGCTTGTCAAAATGCTGAGCCATACGCCCCGTCTCCGTAAATACTGGCGATTCTCTTTTAAAGAAAGGTGAGACAAAAAGTGAGAGGCGAGATCAACGTGGGCACAGCGTCCGGAAACTGAAGACTATCTACCGAAATCCTTTTGAAAGACCGTTGATACAGCGCCTTCATTTTCCATTGCGGTTTGGTTGAACGTTGACCAAAATCTTTGTAGGAATTGCATGAGCCGTTCCCTCTTTCCATTTTATTTTTCTATTTGCATGTGGTTTGGTTTTTATTCTCCCCCCAAAATATTACAGTTCAGTCCCAAGCTACAAGCAGGCTTGCAGGCTTTGGAGTGGAAAAGACCTGCTTTGTGCACTGTGTTATGTCCCTGCGCAGTGGCAAAGCTGTCTGCACAATAAATTTCTGACGGCTCCCTTTATCTCTCCGTTAGGCTCCTTATGAAAACAGTTCATGGAATTTAACAACAACAACAGAAAAAGACAATCTCTCTTCAACTCTTAAACATCATGAAAAAACATGTTCCATCATGCTTTAGATCTCAAATATGTAGAGAGAGAGTAACTATTTCTAACTGAATCTGCTAATAGTATGTTCATTTTGGGATGTCCGTGCATGTCACTCCTGCAATCTTTCCCTCTAGATATTCAGTTTCCCCTTTTCGCTTTTTCAGCCTTCATCAGGCAAACTCACCGCCTCTGCTCATCTTTCCATCTGTGCAGCTTCTCTGTAACGGACCTGGTCTTGTGTCTGTGCTCTTCTCCTAGAGAACTTCTCCCTCCACCTAACATTGTGGCATCCTTAGCCTGCTACGACCTATGCTAAATGTCCCTTAACTTAATTGTATACATATTTAATTCTTTGAATTCCATTTCTGTGTTCTCCTAATAAATCTTATTGTAATTCCTTGAGTTCTTACCGGAGCTCACTGGGGCAGAGAAGCAAAGGCAGTTACCCCTATCAATGTACTATTGATTAATGGCCTCCTTAACCTCACCTGCTCCTTTATACTCATCAACAAAAAGGTTGAATAATCCTAATTTGCTCAGACCTACAGTGAACATTTCTTCTCCCTGCCCTAATTCAATACGAGCTGATTTAAACCATCCTCCGATATTATTTTTGCTCATGGTGCATCACTCAGTTTCCATTCCACGTGACAGTAATCATATCCAAACGAAAAAAGAATTAAATAAACGTGACATTTCGTGACACGCTGTATCAAATGCTTTCCTAAATTAAAGGAAACCACCCACAGCTTGGGAACCCCTGCTAGGCACATCACCCCCTTCTTCCTTTGAAGCTGGGAAGCCGGACGTGGATCCGTGGTGGAAATATCACGACTCCCAGCCTGTCCTTGGTCGCAGGGTGGGCACTGCATGCCTTGTCCTGCACCTTCATTTGTGGGTAGCTAACACAACCCAGTGATGACGGCGTGCGTGTCCCGTACCACCGCGTGCCCAAATCTCAGGGTATCAGTGTCAGTATCTGCACAGCGTTAACATTGCCTTTGGACAACGCGCTGGACCCGGTGGCGGTCGCCACCACCATAGGATCGTTAGCCTTAGCGAGGGAAAGGGCCACAGAGGGGGTCATCACTGGGGTGGTCAAAGTGGGCGAACCAGCTCTTCCCGGTGGCAAAGGGGCCGAGGAAAGGAAGGAGCCCCGGTCCCCACCTCGGTGACGCCGGGGCGCCTGCCGAAGGGAGCTCCGTGCTGCGCCGTGCCTCGCATGTGTGCGGCTTAGCCGGCTCTGTACTTCCAGTAATTCAATCAGGACAGTCACGTCATAACCATGTGGAGTCAGTTACCAAGTCACAGTGAATTACTGAGGAAAGGATTTCATAATTAAAAAGGACAATAAAACGAAGAGCTTTCCACAACAGTGGAGTCCAGAATTACAATGATGACATACGAGAAACAAGAAAACAATTACATTTGGGCTTGGTTTAAGGCCGGGCAGCACCTCTTCATAAGAGATCCTGGTCCTGTTCTCTCCCCAGCAGCCCGCCATGGGTCAGAAAAAAGGGGTGAGAAGGAAAGAAGTGACAATGGGAAGGTGGGAGGAAGATATCCCCTCTGCCCTTGGTGGTTAGACAGGGAAAGACAACGCTCTGGAGACATCAGATGGCAAGTAGGGCCCAAGACTTGGTATCAGCTGGGGGATTCAGAGAGGAGGATAGGCGAATTTAGGAGAAAACACATCCCTGAGGAGGCACGAGGAAAAACAATGCTGGCAGCAAACATTATGAACCATCAAATCTCCTGCTAGCCCCAGTGCCCGGACCCCCAGCACCCTGCAGAAGAGTTGTGTTTCAGGTACTGTCCAGCTCCTCGCGCTGCGTCTGTCGCTGCGTTGTCCAAAAACCTTTCTGCCAGCTGGCTTCAAGGCGCAGAACTGAACGACTTTCCTGGCAGGGTGAACAACAACATCAAAAAAACTTGAGCAAGGTTGGACTTAAGCTGTCCTGCAACGATCCGCTTTCTGCCTCACTCTCCAGATCGCCGCCTGATCAGAATTCCCCTGAGGGCACCATGCCAGGTCCTCACCAGTTCCTCCTTAATCTGTCCTGCCTGGGCACGTGTGGCTGCAGGCACCATGAAACCTGTTTGTTCTGGGTCATATCTTCTTTTTTAAACAACAAAACCAAACCCCTCAAAACCCAACCCAAAAAGTAGATTAGATGTCAGCTTGCTTTGCATGTGACACCCCTTGCTGACAGCCTGCACATTAGCAAAGTTCTTGTTCGAAATGCAAAGCCTTGGCTGGTTTAAGATCCCTGTGTGTCATACATATGGTCATCTGCTACCTGGGACAGGATAGCTGGGACAGCTGTTCACCTCTGGGAGCTGTCAGAACTTCCATATGCAGTAGAGGACAGGGTGTTATATGGATCAGGAGACCTATGTTTTACCCCTGCCTTTCTTAATGATGAGGAAGGCAAGATCCCTCAGTTCTGTCCTCTGAGATACTTGGTAAAGTATTTATTTTTATAAAGTATTCTGAACTTCTACAAATGAAAACCATTAATGGATAATTATTATTGTGATACCCCTAGGTAGTCATGGGGTGCACATACTTAGCTTTATACTATAATTAAAATGCTTATTTTACGTGGGAACATCTGTTTTTTCCTTTATTTTGTTTCCTGGACTAAATGAAAGCCCTCATCTGAAATCCAAATCTGGAATTAACCTTCACTTTTGAGATGAAAAGGAGGTGAGTTGTCTCCCTATCTGATTATTAGTCAACTGGGCAAAAGACGTGATCTGGCTCCTTTCTTGATTTGCCTGTGGAGAATTCCATGCAGGCGGTAGTCCTTTCCATACCATGAGAGACTATCCTACCGAGTGGAAGAGCTTACCTGTCTACCAAGAACATCATGGAAAGAGATGACCTCTCTAAAGTGCCACGAATAAGTGCTAAAATGCTGACTTTACACTTATCAGACACAGAAATAGGAAGAAGAGCAATCTCAGCACTGCACTGTTTTAGCTGGAGAAAGATCACAGAGTTTCAGAAGTTGGCATGTCACACTGGAGACTCTGAACGGAAGCATTTTCAGACCTAGTTTGTTCGGATGAGTGCTGTACTCTGCTTCAACATTTGCTCATTAGTAAAGTATCACTAACGTCATGTGAGTGAATAGTTAACCCAATTACTTATTACCTTCTGCATTTCATAACAATATTTCTTTGTCTCTCACTTATAGCTCTTAACCATTCTCAGTAGTTTCCACGTAAAAGTGAAAAGAGTTCTTCCTACACCTACACCTATGCCCACAGTTTTTTGGTATAGAACCATATAATGAAACTTATTTACATCTTTCGGGCAAAAATCAAAACATGCCTACATTGTGTAAACATGGTTTTCCCCATTCGAACATATCAATTATCCGTGTGGCTTGCCTAAGACAAAACTTTTAAAAATAAAAAGATAAATATGGTCTATTTCTGAACTGAATGCTAAGCATCTTACACAATGAAATCCCTCACTAAATTAGGAGTTTAACCCAGCGATGGCTGTTGCTACTCATGCTAGTGGGGAAAGTTCTGCTGAAATTAAAGCCTGAGGTGTTTAAAAAAATATCAATTTACTGACAATTAATCAAATAGACCAAGATCTCCTCCTGAAGAACTTTCCAGGACATCCTATCGATGTCAATGGAAGCAGACTTTGATCCATCGAAGTGGACTTGATTCAGGTGAAGCTCTGTTTTTCATCTAGCATAGATCTGCACCCACTGCACTTTCTTTTGTGGTGTCACAGGTAAATGAACCCAAAGTGAAACACAATTAAAGTCTTGCTTTGAAACCATCGATCAGGCCTGGCGTGCACAAAAGTGAGCTCTGCTTTGTGTGTCTCGGTTAACGTTGTCAAAGGGCAGCTGAGGTTCACATCTACAACAAACATGAAAACAGGGGAAGATTGGATATCTCTAATGATAAGTCCTATTGTCGCTGGCTATCTACCTGTGGGTGCCTCTCACTTTGCTGAAATGAATGATACTATACTGTCCTAACCCATTAGGACAATATTTAGGTTTTTAATTGCATTAAACATTAACATTAAATGACATCCATTTCCCTGCCCGCCTTCCCGGTGTTAGAACTCAGGTTGATTCTTATGTTTTGTGCTGTTTTCACACCTGAACAATTGATAACAAGGTGTTAGAACTCAGGTTGATTCTCATGTTTTGTGCTGCTGTTTTCACACCTGAACAATTGATAACAATTACCTGTTTTATAGTTCCTTTTCCAGACACGCTGTAAAGCAATGCAGAACCTTTAAATTTAGTTTTTAGTATCTGGTAATTCTAACATCTAAGTGAGAAAAAGTGTATAGCAACATACATTTTTCTCCTTGATCTCCTGGACAAGTGTTGTCTGAAGACTCTGAAGCATTCGGCGATGCATCCTCTCCTGGATCAAAGAAAACTCACATCTGCCTCTCAGCTTGGCACGGTCATTTAAAACATCTCCTCCCTCCCCTGGCTCCAGAAAACAACCCTAAGACACAACTCATACACAAAACCCACTAGAATTTGTACAAATTAATTTTTGTTGGCATTTAAAGCAAATTCCATGGAGCTGACCACAAGTATTTGAAATCTCTCTCCTGGGTAATGGTAGCACAATGGGACTGGAAAGGGAATAGTGCACACCTGGATATACAAACGCCCCAAATCAAAGGGTTAAAAACAAGGGATCATTTGTTCTTAAGGGATACCGAAACCACATTCACCAAACAGCTGCCGTGTGACCTGAAACAAAAGCTTGCAAGTGGCAGGTCTTAATGTAAAAATAGGAGTGGGAGGGAGCACAAACATCTCTGATCCTCACATACCTTTACAGCATTAAATCTCTCTTTTCCTCGCGCTGGTAACAGCTCAAGCGTTCCCTTTGCCTCCTTTTGCCTGACAAATTTGCCTCCTCCTTTCAAACCACCGCGGCTGACAAACACCTCCACAACTGAGCTCTGTCAGCTCGCGCCCGCCAGTCCCCCGTCGCTCGCTGCAGATAGAAGGATATTAGTGCCTGGTTTGTGACCACTGTAGTTAAACACCTTAAAGCCTATAAGTAAACTTGCCTGTAAATCAAAAAGGCAGAGAGTTTTCTCATTTCATCAAGTGTAGTTTTACTGTCTGCTGTCACCACAGCTGTCAGCAGGATGCTTAACTGCTCTAATTGTCTAAGGGCTCATTCCCTCACCCTAACTAATTGTTTAGATCTGCTAATCTGCATCCGTCATCTGTGAAGGAGCTAAGGCTGTTCTCATCTTCCAGTTTGCAGGAATCAGCTACAGCAAGTCTGTAACAGGATCTACAGGGTTTACCTACTACCCTCTGGTGAGACGGTTGCTTGCAGTTGGGTGAGTGACGTCTCGTGAGCTAGTGAGGATGAGGAGGATGAAATCTTTAGGAGACAGCAAATCACAGCAGTCCCCAAAACCGTGACTTAACAATAGCACAGTAAACAGCTACAGCCCTGTAATGTTGAACACAACGAGGAACAGATAGAGGGACTACGTCAAAACTTTACATAACCAAGCCCTTAGATAGACCTCACTGTATTTGCAATGTGTGTGTGCTTTTTTAGTGTTAGGTATGAAAAATTAATGATGTGAGTATGCATTGCTTCTGTATATCAAATCCTTTTTTTAAATGATTCATTGCATTTCAAAGGACTTTCATCTCAACTTATTTATACAACTTTCATACAGTGTATAGCACTTCATTCGGTCAAATGTTTATCAAACCCCATTTATTTAAGGACTCTTTTCTGCACATATTGTTTACATATGGAATGTCATAATTTTATGTGGGGTTTTTTCCTTCTTTTTTTTTTTTTTTTTAAATCCCTTGGAAGTAAGGCTTGGGATTCTTTAGGCCTTTCTGGTCATTCTGTATAAATTTCCCTTGAGTTTGCCAAATATCTGTTGTAATTAATATTGAGCTGAAATTATCTGGACTCTGTAAGAAGAACTCTTGCTTAAGTGAGGACCACCCCCCAGTCAGCAAATCCCAGCTTGCTGTGTTACCAGTCACAAGTTACTATCTGTTGATCCTGGGCTATTCTACCGGTGCAGACAAAAGGGTTGGTCAAATCAGAGAAAATTGTTTTTGCGACTGTAAGTTAGTATCAAGGTTTATTTAAGTCTATAAAATCTGCCCTCAATCTGCCTGAACTTTAATTCTGGTTCTTCACATAAGCCTATTACACAACTTGGATCTCTACATGAAATTCACTGCAAATATTTGCTCTGGTTAATTGTCAAGTCACACCTTTTCTGTTGTTTTACCTGTTCCCTTTTGAGCATTGTCTTCTGCTGTTCCTTGTCCTTCGTGCCTTCTTTCCCCTAGGCCAGGTGCCACAGCTGCCTGGCGTGCCTTACTGAGGATGCTAAGCCAAGCTACAGAAGCCATGTGAAGTCAAGCACCAGCGCAGCCCTGCTGCTGGCCACAAAAATGTTAGTGACCAGCTACAGGGATGGAAACGCTCTTGACAGGCTAAGGAAACACATGAATGGTATTTAAGGTCTGTGGGCTTTGACACTCTCAAGTTCCTCCAATTAAATATATGCAAGGGTTCAGGCATAACCACAAGATACTTGTTATATCTGACCCTCTTCTTTTACATTCCCCTTCCTTACAGCATTTGGAAAGTCCTGCTCCAAGAAGCTTGCAGTTTAGTATGTGTAGATATGGTGAGAGTTATGTGAAGGGGATACTGATAATTCATAAAACCCAGTACTGATAGATTTCGGTGAAGGATTAAAGCCTAAATTGAAAAGAGAGGCAGAGAGTGGGAAGAAAGAAACTAGAACATTCCTGTTTTAGAAATGGGGAATGTAAACACTGAAACCTCATACTTATAAATCTTAAAAAGTAAGGTTACTTCTTTAAAGTTAATCAGTTAAAAGATTCTTCTACAGACAACCAAAACAGGTAGGGTTGGCTACATTTGCTCAAGTGAAAAAGACAACATAGGGTAAATGGGCTCCTAATCTCAGCACTTCAGCTAAGTTCCTGAAGTGCAATGGGATGACTTTTGCCCTAAGAGATTAACTGAATTGCTCTCACACAGGAAATCTATGGCAGAGCCAGGAAGCAAGTTTACTGCAGAGCCTTAATTCTAAGACAGGACCCCATAAAATCAGTAGCCATCCATAGCCAGGAGATGACCTGTCCTCTCCTGCATTCACTGTTTCTCTGTAGACTTTTATTTTCAGGGAAAGGGATTATAGCAAACTCTGTAAGACCTCATTCCTCATTTTATAAATGTTCAAGTATTAATAAGGGTACAATTATGAGAAAGGAGGCTTTAAATGAACCAAGTCTGTGCCAAGTAGATGAAGGAATCTTTGAAGTGATCCCACCTTTGATTTATGTACTGGCTAAGCCTTGAGTTTCAATCTAGATTTCCTCAGCAAATCTCTTAAATCAAAAGTTTCATTGCACTGCAGTTCAGGAATTAATCTGACTGTGAGACTAGGAGGAAAAATATTGTACCACAGAAGAGTAAACTGCTGTAACTCCAAAGTTAAACTGAAACTAAAGAAAAACATGCTTTGCGTTATTAGTATGATAGGGCTTTAGCCAGCCCGCAACTTCCTCCTGACTCTTGGCCTGCACCCTTATTCTCAGGGAGGTTTCTGATTTTGGCCAAATGTTCACTGAAACGTGTCCTCTCTTCATGGCTGGAATCACAGTCTCCAATCAGCCTAACATAAGGACAGAGCAGTATTTTAGATTGAACTTACCCAAATATTATTGATATATTATGTTTCATAATTACTTTGGATCTTCCTTCTCCTTGCAGTAGAAATGTATTTTGGCTCTACAGCCACACGGTCCTGACACCTCAGATATATCATTATTACAGAGCGATGAGGTGGCTGTTGGTCTCTTTTCTTTGTTAATCCAATTTAGTAGAGTGTTTAAACCAGCACTAAAACTCATCCCTCTACAGCAAAATGCATTGGGCAAGCTGCGCTTGACCTCCGGGCAGCGAGCCCTGTGCTGAGGGCTGCGGATTAATGAGCTCCTCTTGAGCCACTGTAGCTGCGTAGTTTCTGAAAAGTGAAAGAATTGAGTTTGAGCCTTTTCTGGCAAAGGAAGGACCTGAGCCCCAGTCTTTCCTTCCTGGGAGAGTGCCCTGACCACAAGGGCATGTGAAGCATGATCAATTCTATTTGGAGGATGTGTCAGAAAGAGCATCACAGGAGTGACCTATGTTCCTAAGCCCAGTCAGAAATTTCAGACCTTAAATCTTAGGCATGTTCATCCAGGATATAGAGAAGATTTCAGACACAGCCTCTTTTGGGGCCCTCAGTGTGTTGTGAGTGTCTCCAGCTCTTCACATTTATGAAACCCTTTTCCCCATCTTTGCTCTGTGAAGTCTTGTCCCAGAGCTGGGTCTGCAAGTCCTTTGCTGGGTCTGATGCTTTGGTACCTCAGGTCCCAGGAGCAAAATGATGGTAATAACATTTGCAAACTAGTCACTCACTGAGACGAAGACAACCATAGGAATTGAAGACTTGTATCATTCAGCAAGTAAATACAGACATTTTTAATGAGCTGTTGAAGTTTCTCCAAAACATAGCAGAACAATCAGTCTTGCAATTAGCTTTAATAATTTACTATGCCAGTCTTGAAATCTGTAGTAAATGACAATTTTTATAGTACAAGTGAATAGGCCATCACTCACCATCAATTCTAACCAACAGAGGGTTTAAGAAACACATTATAAAATTAAAAGGTCTATATTCAAGAATTAGGAAAACCAGCTTACTTGCCTCCATCAGATCCGAGGTCAGCCAAGGGAAGACACAGGATTATTTCTGAGACGGTCAAAAGGATGGTATGTTTAGTGAACCAGATGTCCTCTGCTTGGGCTGGTGGAGAAGAGAGATGTCACCAGAGGAAAGGTGGGTGAGTGCAGGGAGGAAGGGTCTCCGTAGGAAATCCCGACCAGTCAGGGTCAACCTGACCGATGCTAAGTGTTAGGTACATAAGGAGCAGCTGAAGCAGCTAAAGGTTAGCTTTTTTCAGAAACTGAGCAGAAAATGGCCAGGCAGGTTGTGTTGCTGAACTTGGCGTGACAGCTACCAGCTTTCCCTGGGAGAGGGTAGTTGGTAGTTTGAATGGCCATGTGAAGAAATACCAGAGAAGGGAAGGAATCAGCAGGGGCAGGGGACCTTCACAAAACATGCCTGAGTATTACAGCTGTGCAGCCTTTCATCACTAGTCAAACTGTAGAAACATTTTGTGCCATCCACTTATGAGAATAAACGTTGAAGATGTCAAAAGAGCATAGTGACCTGTCTGGAGCATGCTATTGCACCAGAGAGAGGCGCCCAGCTTCCCTCTGTTTTATTAAATTCTGCTTTCCTGTGAGCAGAGTGTCTCTTAAGGATTCCTTGACACTGTTTTAGGATCGTACAAATGCAGTCAGATTTCTTTTCAAGTCTTCTCGTATACCACCTGCTGCCTTCCAAACTGGTCAGTGTCCTCAGTTATTATTACTGTGGGAGAAGCTGTATAAAAAAACCAAACGCATACGAAAAATTTAAAATTTGGGAGACGTGATGGCTGGAGCAGTTGTGAGATACAAAGTGCTTAAGGCTGACGGTAGCTTTACGTTGAGGACTCCTTTGTGCAGTGCCTTCAGTTAGCATTGCACACTGTTTGCATGCTATTAATGTTACATATATTGCTGAGATGAATGAGGGGTGTTATACAGTGTTTATTCATTCTCTACTTATAAGTCCCTGGATATAAGTTTCCATGACAAATTAGAACATGCCTGAATGACACAAAAACAAGGTTTCCTTTAAAATGTATTTACACACATTTCCTTACGTTTCAGTGGCAGTAAGTATATTGATTACAGGGCCATTTTAGTGGCTTTATTTTCCCATGTGAAAATTTAGAGTTATTAATTGTAATGTATTTAAAAGGCACAGAGGAGCAGAGGAGAGCCTCAGGTCCATTAGCTGGTAACGTCTGATGAAGCTGCAAGCTCAAGTTGTGCCTGCCGCTCTGGCATCTGTGAAGGCTGCTGTGTGAGGAGTCAGGAATAACTATCTCAATTTTGAAAAATATAAGAAATTTTCAAGTGCACTTGCCACAACTCAGTTTAAAAAACAGGACTTGAAACTCAAGAAGCCTCCACACTCTTGCCACCAACACAGGGACTACTTCTGCTTTGAAGGATTACGTTTCCTGATGGTTTCAGGGCAGAAAAGAAGAGGAGCTACAGGGGCTGTTGCTTTTCTGTTGGTGTTGCACTGTGCAATACTCAGCTCTGGTGTGGTTGTGCCCATCCACCTGGGTGGTGGTCACTCATTCAAACTATGGTTGCATCTAGCTCATCAAGATTACTTGATTATCATCAAGCACCTTCCTTGATGGACTTCAGCTCTGCTGGTCAGCAGCATCACCTGCCTACAGATACTTTCATGTATGAATATTCATCCTTCTGATAAATCCAGAAACCTAAATTCCTTCCAAGATTTCAGTAGCAATGTTGCAGTGCTCAGTTTCCTTCCTGTCTGATCTCCTCCTGAGCACAGCAGCCTGAAAACTGCCTCCCCATCTTCATGCAGTCTCAGTAAACTGTGCTTGCGCAGAAGTTGCCTTTCAGGGTGGGAGAAGACAAACTTGACCATTTTCCCAATCTTAGGGGCAAGAAAGATTTTCTCTTCTGCGAAGTGTCTACTGCCCTGAAGACATGGTTATATTGAGACCTACGTGGACAACCTGCACAAAAACTAATCCCTACATACCATGGTGAATCACCTGTCATGGTGAATTTTACAAGCAGTGATGTGGTGGAGTTCCTAGGGAGCTTGGGAGAAGCTGCTTTCTGCGAAATGTCAGGGGAGGAGATTGGGCAATGTCACAGCACAAAATGATGCAAAGACAAAGAGCCGGCACCCAGGATGGGACACCTGAGTCCAGTTTCCCTGGCTGAGGTGACCTGTGTCTGCATTTCACTGCTCCTGCTCCCTGGTTTTGTTTCTTCTGAGCCGAGTCTCATCTTAAAGCTAGCAGGGAGAGTGTAAGGTGTTCGGTGTCCGGCATTTTTAGCATCGATTGAGTACTGTTGCATTTTAATGTACGGAGGGGAAAAAAGCCAGGATCTTAAACAAACAATTATCTTAAGTTAATTGTATTCTCAATGGAGATGAGTCAGGTCTATACCAGGCTGCTTTCTTATTTTGGCCTTCTTTGGCTTCTTTCTAAGCAACAAAAAAGTTACTGGTGGAAAGCCAACAGGCCCTGATTTGGCAAAGTGTGCTCTGCACTTGCTTAAGTCGCTCCTGATTCACCAGCACATGGATGCTGGGTGTTGGGAAGAGTCTGTGATGGGCTGAGTCACTGTCCTCCACAGATCTGGTATTTTTCACAGGGACAAGCGACTTTGTCACAGATCTGAGCGCTAGCTTGTTCCTACGTGATAGGTGTTCAGGTCTGTGTCTGTCCTAGCAGTTTATTTCTTATTACACTAGTGGCATGGCTCAGTGTAAATAAACAAAGCCTTAGTTTCCTGGGAAAAATGATGCTTACATAGCACTTACAGTTCTCAAAGAACTTCTGTTCGATCTCCACACTAATGTGGTTTCACAAGAAGACTGAGATTATTTTATTGCCCCAGGATGCCAGGAAATTTTCATTTGACTTCCTCAGATCTCTAGGATAAAAGTGGGACAGTAAAGAAAAGAATTCCCTTTGCTGTCTTAGATTTCTGTTCTTCAGGAAAATATGTTATGTTTTCTAAGATCTGATATTCTGTAGTTTATTTTTAACTTAGTGACAGTATTATTTTACTTTTTTTTCCACAGAGGAATATCTTGCCCTCTGCTGCTTCCTGCTCCTGGCCTTTTTTATAGGCTTCTTTTTCTGTGTGGAGTGTAGACAATGCTTTTCACACTTCATTGGTTTTATTCAGTATATGTTTCCTGACTTTGTGGAAAGCAAAGGAGTCAATAACCCATAATATGCAGAAAATATGTCTATCATTAATAAACTGCCAAATAATCTATATGAGAACATTCGTTTGCTAGTGTCATGTGAAAGTTTTGGTGTTGGTGAAAATGTTTAGCAAGTTGTTAGCTAAAAAGGGGTGATATAATGAGCATTTGATGAGGAAACATACCTTTGGGGAAAAAAAAAACCCAAAAAACAAAGCAAATCTAGGCCCCACATTTTAACCCAACATTAACTTCAAGGGCAAATCCTTCCAAAAGTAGTATTCTTCTGTTCAGTCAAACCAGGCACACCCGATTTCAGCCTGGTTTGCCTCAGCATCGCAGGGACATGTGTGGCACTCGCTGCAGGAGTACTAGGCAGCGGGGAGCTATTTCTCATTCCCCTTACTGCTCCTCCAGTCCCAAGGGATGCTCCTTTCCACCCTGATACCGATGGCTGCAAGGAGCAAGGGCAGCGGGTGCAGGAAGCGGCATGAGCGTGTCCCTCGGAAGGGTAATAGAGGCAGGCTGCGTCACCGCTCGCCACCTCAGGGCGTTTTAAGGTGACATTGTGTTGCTGAAGTCATAGGAAGGAGTCTTGGAGGAACTTTTTTTGTAGGTTCAGAAAAAACACCATTAAAGCAGGGCATGTGTTTTGGAGACAGCTTGGGGGAAAAGAAGTAACACTGAAGGTTAAAAAAAAAAAAAAATGCTTGAAGTTCGGTGATCTGGGATATAACTTTTAGAAGCCTTACTGGTCACCACCATGCAAAAGATCTCCTTTCTTTCTTCTGCTAAGCTGCATTAAGACAAAGGTTGTATTGTCTTAAGAGTACTATCCCATGCCAGCAACCACAGGTATAAGTCAGCACTTGTTCCATAATTGCTTAATCTGAGCAAAAGCTGTATTTAGCTTGATAAACAGTATTCTTACTTGTCAAGCTGAAGTCAGAAAGCTCCTGGATCTTCTCCTAAATATCAGTTCTTCATTGAAGTCTTCGTAGACAAATCCCCTGTACTTTCGGAGGTGAATGCCTCCCAGGTGGCTGCACGGAGAAGCGCCTGGGCACTCTCTGGCTGCCTGCTTGGGGTGCGAGAGCCCAGCAAAGCAAGGCAGGCTGCTTTTTTGCTGTTGGAGATGAGTGAGAGAGGTGATGGGTTGTGGTGTGTCGTGGGTTTTTTTGACTAAGAGCTTCAGCAGTCCCTGGCTGTTGGCCTCAGCCTTGCCCTTTCCTCCCACCCTTGATGTCAGCCCAGCCCTGGACACCCTTTGATGACAAGTCAGTTGTGCTTGCACGCTGAGGACCAGGAACCTGATCTTCGTCTGTTCCAGTTTATTGAGAAATGCACAGAAGTACTTGGGATGAGATTAGCAGAAGTAGTCGCGGCTCTCTTTAATTCACTTCCAAGTTAAATCAGTTTGCCATTGGCCCCATCAGGCTTGGAGTTAGCTCAGTGTTTCTAACAGCCCCTCTTATGGGCTCCAGACAGAGGCTTTCAACTTAATACAGCCAAAAAGGCTTGCAGGCCGGTTTCTTTTACAAAAACACACTTTTTGTTGACTTAAACATTCTCTTGCAGCTACACTGTGCTCCTGTGTGGTCACCTACCTTGTGTCACAGCCCAGAGCAGAACAAATGATGAATAGCGAGCTTGGAAGAGAAGAGCTCTGTTCCCTACTACATGCCAGAGCCCTCCCTGCATCCCTGCTGCAACAGCATGGTGAGACAGCCGAAACCTCTGGGACACGGACCTGTCTCTCTCGGTACCGGTTCTACATCGTTAGGTTTCCTCCCATTTCAAACATCCATGTTTGTTAATACAGTAATATACTGAGTCGACGTCTGGGCTTTTGCAAAGATATGCAAGACCAAGATCTTAGGTCATAGGAAGGGAATAGAAGGGCGCGTCTGTGAGCCATGCACATTTTTCCCTGTTATTTTGGGGGTTTTTTCTTGGAATTTTTTTTTTTTTTACACTTTTTTTATCATTTCTTTTCTTACAATGTCTGGTGGATTAGTTACAGATAAAAACTGAACTGTAATACTAAAGATTCTGTCTGTGTTTTCAGAAGCTTTTCAGTGACTATGTTGCACAAGAAATGAAAATCCCAACTTTTGCCCTTATAATAGCATAATCCCACCATACCTAAAATCCATGTCAGGCACTAACACTTTCGGATTTGATTCCTCTGCGCACCCCTCATTTGTGTACAGAAATGTCTGGATCATCTCCTGTCTCCATCCGGATTTAATAGCAGAGTGCTGCAGTGAGACTTCTCACTGTAACACCAACCCTTCCTGCACGTATTCTGTTCTATTGATTTCACTGAAATCACATTAAAAGTTATTTTCATTCCTCCGTTTTTAAGAAATAGTACCAGTGTATTTATTTGGTATTGCTAAAGGGAGTCTACACAAAAATCTTTGGCAGTAAATTTGATAGAACCTAATATATTACTCACCAAACTGTTTAAAGATAATATTACTTCTCCAAGGACTAGACTTCTTCCAGGCAGCATCTTTTGCCCAGCAATCTCATTATCCAAACAAGTCTACGCCTTTGAAATGGAAATAGTTTCTTCTAAATAGCCATGTTAGGATTTCCACGAGCCCTGTAAGATCTGTCCTCAATTCCTTATGTGGGAGGTGAGTTCAGCATCTTGCATTTCTCAAGGACTGGGTTATGATCTGATCCGGTTTTGCTTCTATATTTTAGGTTGTTGGTTTTTTTACTTAAACTGTGAAAAAAATTGAAACATTTCACTGTACAAATGAAAGTGGTATAAAGCAGATAAGGCACAAAGTAGACAAAAATCTTTTTCATATTGTAATCAGTTATCTATCTGGTACTTTTAAAAAATGCTCAAAATGTTTTGACCATTAAATTACCTGGTTTTAAAGTGACAGACAAAAGATCTCTCCTATGCCAGATGAACCTCCATCAGAGGAGGCTAAAATCTTACTCAGGTTATGGTATTAAGTATTACATTACTTTCTGATGTTAACGTTCGTTCAGACATATGTTCTTTTCCTTCAAATCTTGTCGGACTTCTTATACCGTTTTTATAAGACAGCCTTGACTCTGCACTAAACCATGCCACTAACACGTTACTTAATCTAACTGGCACATTGTAAAATTTTACACATGCGCTCATCCAGATAATTACACAATTAATTTTCACTTAGTACAGCTGAAACGGGGATAATGAAATTTCCACTGGTGTACTGTTACGTCCGGGGGTTAGAGGTCAGCTTCCTGTTTGGATAAGGGTGAGTTTAAAGAGGATTTCTGACAGTCTCCTTACTTCAACTGAGTCTAAAAACATTGCAATGGAATTTCAATTTACAGCTAAGTTCAATGGAAGGAGCAGATGTTGGGAGTGTGCCACCACCATTCTGGGAGCCCTTTCCATGCAGGTGTAGTCAAAAGTCAATGATGTCCTTCATTCCACTCTTTATATGAAGACGGAGTTACGCTGACACTTGATATTAATTTCTGCACTGAACTGTAGCTGCTCAGTGCTTTGCAGAACTATCCCCAGCCTGAACAGTTGTGGAAAGCTTTCCCCCGTTGTATTTTTTGTATTTTCAAAGGAACACACAGATGACAAGAGTGAGGCTCTTCCCCCCGAGGATGTGGTAGGAGAGTTACTGCAATAAAACAGGACCAGAAAGAAATGAGACAAGCTTCCACATCGTTGACAAGATCCCTGCTTTGGCATGAAAGTACACAGTGGCATACAAAACCAACAATGCTTTTATATTTAAATCCAACATTGTGACCTTAAAATAGAAGTGTTTCTGGTGGTTCCTCTTCTAAGCTGGAATAAGAAATTTAATTTATTGCTTGAAACGCCTACACATGCGTATTTGCTGTGACACCCTTTACTCTGTCCATAGTTGCCCTCAGCAGACTTGCTCCTACCTGCAGAGCTTTACTTTCTGATCCCTGCCATTCCCCGACAGCTGACCTTAGCTGGGAGTTACACTGAGCAGGTGCCAAATCTCCCAAACACCAACTCTTCCACTTAAGCAATGGCCCAAGGTAGGATGAAGTGCAAAGGCAGGGTCAGCATCCCCCTTGGACTAACCTGTCCCTGATCTGCACTGGTGTGCTGGACTGCTTTTTCTGACCTGGCTTGCAAGAGCAGCAATAATTTTTTTAAGAGGTACTACAGAGCCACAGGGACACAGCTTCCACGCTCACGGGATGCCCACAGCATGTTGACAGAGGCAGGAGGCTGGGCAGAGGTGTCTCCGGCCAGGTCAGGGTAACTCACCCGGCCTCGGTGCCAACCCAGAACCAGGTCTTCCCATCTCAGAGTCAAATGAAGGCAATGCTAACATTTCCATCAATGTCATGGGCTAAGGATTAGGTCCTAAGGGCAGAACACACTGTCAGCTGGCAATGAATAGATAATATGTCAGAGCATAGCTCTTGTGAGCAGCAGCTTCTTGTGACGTGTATTTCCATGATGCCACTTGATCACAAGCTGGGGCTTCATCATAACTTGGAAGAAAAGGATTACTCAGAATCACAGAATCACTAAGGTTGGAAAGGACCTTCAAGATCATCAAGTCCAACGATTAACCCAACGCCGCCACGTCCCCTAAACCATGTCCTGAAGCGCCACATCCACACATTTTTTGAATACTTCTAGAGCTTGCAGGAGAGACAGATGTTTGCACAGTCAATGATTTTTTGCATTTCTTCTTTCTCTTTCTGTTCAGCTTCTTCAGTGAGTTTCATATCATGCAGTTCAGAAAACACTAGCACTTCTTACAGTAGGCCTTGTTGTTTCTTCATTCTGTCCTTTCCTTCTCTTTTAATCTCTCTCAAGCTTTTTTAAAAACTCATTTAGAAGTCCTGGTTTATTCAAAACTTCAAGTTTCATGCTGCTTTCTTCTATTTCAGTCTCTTTGATGCCTAAAACATACTTCACATGTTTTTAAGGCATCAAAGTGTCTTCAATTATATGCTCTCCTTCCTCAAGTAGCTAAAGATGTAACTAATAAAATCCCTCCTCTGTAGACCACACCTTATGTTATCAGTGCCCAGAGACCAGCTTCAGACACCTGGAGCTACAGATGGATGCACTATATAACCCTGACCATCAGACACGTCTGCACATTTATGAAGAAAGGTGGAAACCCTCCAACACAGACATTTCAAAAGAAGAATAACAATTCAGTTTTACTGATCCATTGGGAAAAAAAGACACATGAATTGAGTTTACTAAAGATCCATAGACAGTCTTTGCATCTCCTTTCAACATCAAGGGCTACCCTGACAGCAAAGGGCATGTATAGGTTTTACAAAAGGAAGGAGATGATATACTGTGATACAGACATTGCTGTTTGTTAGTAGTCCTATCTCAGGATGCAAAGTTCCCAGTGAAATCCGTATATATGACATTAATTGGGTGGCCAAACATATACACATTCACCTTCAAACAAATACAAGTAGTGCTTTCATTATTAAGATTTGTGTTATTACTAAACTGGGTTGTGTTGCTAACTCAAAAAACATAAATTGTATTTCTAGGCTAGTGGTTGAATGTAAAAAATACACCTTCAATAGAAAATGTGTGCATTAAGAAAGAGTACAAAAATACCTCTTTTTCATTTTCATATTTGACCACCACCTTTGTTCCAACAGGAAACATTTTCAAGAAATACAGCTGGGTTTGCTCCCAGCATTAGAAATGGTATCTTGAATTTCAAGAGATCTGTTAATATCAAACTACAATTATACAACACAATTATCACTTTCTACAGTAGAATGTAGTGATATAGTAATATAGCAATAACGTAGTAATACAGTGTATGCACACTTCCAATCATATATATTTTTCTTCCCTTTTAGCAGCGTCTTTCCTATTCTTATTATGCGTTCATCAAAATACCACAGCGTCCGTCGCCGTATATGATTTGACACAAGGTGCAGAGCTGGCTGAAACAAGTTTTGCGTTGAATGCCGGGCGTGAGGCAGTGGCCTTGCCTTCGGCCAGTGAGCCCACCGAGCCGCCGCTGCGCCGCGCTGCGCGGCG
>NW_010526671.1:0-2526 GCF_000687285.1 Phaethon lepturus
CCTTAATGATTCTGTGATTCTGTGATCCTGGAGGGGCACACTGCATGGCGCCTTTCAATCCTTCCAAAAATTAACCCCTTCCTACTATAGGAAGACTGGTGCTTTTATCTTGTATGTAAAACCTAGGACATAGTTGAGAATGGCAGTAAATCATGGGACCAACCACCAAGCGCACTCCTGCTAGGACAATTGATGTGAAGAGAGGGCCTCAGTTCAAATTCCTGGCTGGAAGCACAGGACCTGAGCACATATTGCACATACCCAGCACCTCAGACCTGGTTTGAAATCTTCCTGCCCCATGTCCACATGGCAGCTACAGGAGTGCTCCTGCGAGCAAAGAGCACAGGACGCCTGTGGGTGATGGGACTTGGTGGTTTAAGCATCCCCTCGAAACTGTGCTTTGCTATTGCCAGTCTCAGGAGCAGCATGCATTCAAGATCCCATCATGCTGTCCAGAGTTACTTGTGTTTTAGTCAACTTTTTATGTATATCAGTGATCTATTACCTGGCACAAGAGAGTTTCTAGTTACTTTAAAGGGATGATGCTACTTTTTCATATCCAGCACTTAAACTAGGTGAAGCTGCTACTGCATTTCTGCCCAGAATGGATGAAGGATAAGGGAAACTGATGATTTCAATCAAAAATGAATTGTTTTAGATTAGTTTGTGACTGAAGTGCAATGAACTAATAAATAATATTTAGATAGAGCTTGCAAAGCATGCTGGTACCACACATATTAATTTTTTTTCTCATGATATAAAAAAAAAATACCATGTTATAAAGATAAAGATCTGATTTCTTTACTTTTAAAACATTAGTAGCTGCTAATATTTTGGATCACCAGATGCACAAAGGATGCAGATCACCAGTTCCACAAAGGGAACCTTGTGGTTGGTGTCTACTACAGGGTGCCTGATCAAGGGGACTCTATTGATGAAGCCTTCTTACTCCAGCTACAGAAGGCATTGCATTTGCAGGCTCTTGTCCTGCTGGGGGACTTCAACCACCCTGACATCTGCTGGAAAAGTAGCACAGCGAGCTGTAGGCAATCCAGGAAACTCCTGGAATGCATTGAGGATCACTTCTTAAGCCACATAATAGACAGTCCTACCAGAGGGGATGTGATACTGGACTTGTTGGTCAGCAATGCAACTGAGCTAATTGGTGATGTCAAGATTGGAGGCAGCCTGGGCTGCAATGATCATTCACTGGTGGAGTTTGCAGGATATGGGGCAGGCAAAGAGTAAAGTCAGGAGCCTGAATTTTAGGAAAGCAAACTTCAGCTCTTGAAGGAGTTAGTTGCTAGACCCCCCTGGGAAACTGCCCTTGGGAACAAGGGAGCAGAACAGAGCCGGCAGATCTTTAAGATTGCTTTCCATAGAGCGCGGGAGCTCTCGATCCCCAGGTATAAGAAATCGGTGAAGGAAGGCAAGAGACCAGCATGACTGAGTGGAGACCTGCTGGACAAACTAAAGGGCTAGAAGGAAACACACAGGCAGTGGAAGCAGGAATAAGTATCCTGGGAAGAGTATAGGGACGCTGCCTGGTTGTGTAGGGATGAGGTCAGGAAGGCCAAGGTGCGGCTGGAGCTGGACTTGGCAAGGGATGCAAAGAATAATAAGCAGGGCTTCTACAGGTATGTCAGTCAGAAAAGGGAGGTCAAAGAAAGTGCACCCCTCTTGATGAACAAGACTGGCAAACTGGTAACAACAGATCAGGAGAAGGCTGAGGTACTGAATGACTTCTTTGCCTCAGGCTTCACTGGCAATCTCTCTTCCCACACCTCTAAAGGTGATGGATTGCAAGATGGGGACTGGAGGAGCGAAGTCCCTCCCACTGTAAGAGAAGATTAGGTTCAAGATGATCTGAGAAACCTGAACATCCATAAGTCTATGGGACCTGATGAGATGCATCACAGACTCCTGAGGGAATTGGCTGATGTAGTTGCCAAGACACTCTCCATGATATTTGGAAAGTCCTGGCAGTCAGGTGAAGTCCTTGGAGACTGGAAAAGGGGAAACATTGCACATATTTTTAAAAAGGGTAGCAAGGAGGACCTTGGAAACTACCAACCTGTCAGCCTCACCTCTGTGCCTGGGAAGATTATGGAGCAGATCCTCCTAGAAGCTGTGCTAAGGCACATGGAGGACAGGGAAGTGATTCAAAACAGCCAGAATGGCTTCACCAAAGTCAAGTCCTGCCTGACCAACCTAGTGGCCTTCTACGATGGAGTGACCACATCAGTGGACAAGAGAAGAGCTACAGATGTCATCTATCTGGACTTCCGTAAGGCCTTTGACATGGTCCCCCACAACATCTTTCTCTCTAAATTGGAAAGAAATGGATTTAATGAGTGGACTGTTGGGTGGATGAGGCATTGGTTGGGTAGCCGCATCCAGAGGGGAGGGGCACACACCTCAATGGATTTGATGGGTGGACTGTTTGGTGGATGAAGAATTGGTTGAATGGTAACATCCAGAGGGGGGTGGTCAACAGCTCAATGTCCAGGTGGAAATCAGTGACGA
>NW_010526672.1:0-11692 GCF_000687285.1 Phaethon lepturus
GATCTAGTTGAAAATGTCCCTGCTCATTGCTCATTGCAGGGGGGTTGGAACAAGATGACCTTTAAAGGTCCCTTCCAACCCAAAGATTCTATGATTCCATGATTCTAGTCAGTGTCCAAATGGCAGGACTGTAAATAAAGTTAATGCTTCATTTCTGATAATGTTCAGAGACACTTGCAGTAGATTGACTACTCTTTCATCAGTTTGGTTACCAGTCTTGAACTACAGGCCACAGTTCAAACTGTTTGATTTTCGGCTGAGTCAGCAAAGAAGTTATTAAATCATATACTTTAATTTCTCACAGTACTTGGACCCCATAGGGTTTAGAAACTACTTTCAACATTTAAATTAACTCTAAATTCAACATTCATTACTGTAGTGACTTCATTCTGTAAATGATCTGTACCACTATGCTCCTCTCATTTATGGTTTTATTTTTGTTTTTTATTTTTAAGAAAAACTTAAAATATCTGTTGATATTCCAAAAGGACTGTAATTTAACCTCAGGAGCTTGCTCTTAGCAAGTTGTGCCTTGGGAAAAAATGAATACCCAAGTTGGACTGTTCAATTATTTCACTCCTGAAAGCAGTGTTTCACTTGAGCTTTTGGGAGTATATTTTGGGGGATGAGATGCTAACTCCATGTCTGAATGTACATTTTGCTTTGCTCCTAGGAAAAAGAACGTAAGGTGTGAAGAACAAATTAAAGCAATTAATCTCATGGAGAGCTTTACAAATAGAATATTGTTAAAAAATATTTCTTTTGCATTAATATACCAACCAAATGAATACCTAACCCTAGGCTTCTGCCATTCTATGAGACAGAATATGATGTTTATGCAGGCAATTCATTTCCGTTCCATTTTCACCAAAATCTACTGATCAGAAAGAAAATCCGTTTACTGCTTAGTACTGTATTGTTTTATTAGAAACTGTGCTGTGAACAAGTGAGGATTAAAAAGATGAGAACCAGAAAAGGGAAAAGTGAGAAGAAAATTTATCTGGAAGTTTGGATGTGAACATTTAGAATATCTTCACCTAATCTATTTGTTGCAAGAGTTTGAGCCACTCACACAAACATTTGAAAACCATCTCTTCTGTCAGAACCAATTGCAGACAGGGAGGAATATTAATGTACTGACTTCCAAGGAGCAAGATGGACATCAGTTTGGCTTACCTAGAAAAGGTCCCCATGGTACAAGACATCTACTCTGGAGTCTCTGCTGGTGGACCTTGATGTTGATTATGGTGTTGACTCAAAACTTTTCAAACATCACTTGTCTTTTTAGAGTACAATTCAAACTACTTCATCCCTGCTTGGTGTGCTGTTACTTATCTTTGTGTGTGATTTCATGCATATGTTACGTGATATTTAGCTGATGAGTCATGGGGTTTACTTATTGGGCTGATGCACAGGCCCATCAAGCCAAAAAACTTATCCTATATTTTACCTAAGCCTGCAATATCTTTAAGTTATGGTATGTTTAATTTGTGCTTCAGAGATGTCTAGTATGGAATTTTCCGTTTTTAATGTTAGCCAGACATAGAACACAGTAAGAAGTACCACTGACGTTGTAGGATTCAGGATATTCTACAGCAGGCCAGGCAAAAGACATGTTCTTAGCTCAAGATTGTTCATCTGATTCAGTTAACCAAGTATAAAATAAGTCACGTAGAAAGAATTGGTTGGGTTTCAGTTCCAATTAGAAGTTCTCATTCAATTTACTATTGTCCTGAAATTTTAACTCAAGTTAAAGTCATATTATGTTATTTTTACTAATAATTTAATTTAATCTGAGTAACAAAATTGATTTTTTGGGGGGCAATGAATATAACTCTACTTCAAATCTTGTCCAGAATTAGGAACAGAGAAAGCAGTCTGGAGAAAATAAAAACAAAATTTAAAAAATTCTGCTTCATTTGAATGAATCCAAAGCAAAACATGCTTTGAGATACTCGAGTGTACATTAATCATTGGTAGGGAGATTGGAGGAGAGACACTTCCAAAATCAAAATCCTCGCACAAAACTCTGATACAAGTGTTAATAACCATACTTGTAATGAGACAATACGTGTAGAGAAATAATGGGGGAAAGGATTTGTAACTTTATGCACTACATATTAATCATTACACTGCACTAGGAATTGATAGGCTTGCTAGGGTCCACTGAGCCTCTTATTTCACAACAACTAAATAAAATTTTACCAAAAACATAACGTTGACATTACCAATGTATTTTCTTTGTGAATTTTGTTTAAACACTTTCTAGATAGAGATGTGAATTTCAGAATTCATTGAATTTCAGAAAATTGAAAGAATAATTATGAAGTAAAAAAAAGTCAGTATTTTAAGGATATTCTGATATTGAAAGGAAAAAAAAAGTTTCAAAATTTAATCATTTTTAGCACCAGACCAAAAGCTAGAAATGTCTTATCTTCTCATGACATGAAAGCTAGTTCTCTGAACATCTTGTTTAAGAGGACATGGAGATACTTTTGTATATATGTGGACATATGTGTACTTCATAAACTTTCCTTTGCTCCCACAACCTTTGTTATGAGCAATTCAGAATCACCAGCTGAAAGGAAATGTGTGAGCTGTGGTAAACCACCAGAGTTGGCAAGGTGTTAAAAATGTTTTGTGCATGTTTGTGTTATGAATGATGTGGGTATTTGTGGCAGATATTTTCCAGCTTGCTTAAGATAAGAATCTCCCTCCAGCTGGCACTTGTTAGAAGACCACAGAACAAACTTGTCAATTTGCTGCTTACAAATGAAAATTTTGAAGATGTGTACATAATTTTAGCTATTCCTTGGACATGTAAATCATGTTAACTTTCTAAGGATGATAGGAGAGTAGATTAAATTTAACCATGGCAGTTTAAGTCAATCTAATTCAGTTCTGAAACTCTGTCCTGTATGCAGTAGCCAGATAGTCATCATGCAATTCTGGTCCCTGAACTGTTTCACTGCAAAGCTGGATGAACATCAAGATAGTTCTTGCAATTGCCATCATAAGTGGAGGGACAGGATAACCCAGCTGAAGGAGAGGTGAAAGAGCAACAATGACAGTCTGGAGCAGCTTTTATACTTTCCCATGGAAAATTTATTTTAAATTATCATTTTAAGGTTAATAAAAAACTTTACTTTTTAGAAAATCAAAGTACCATATTTTGATTTGAATCCTTCTGGAGGATTTGAAAAGTTAAAGATCCAAATACTTCTCTCCCAAAATGTTAAAACAAGCTAGGGAAACTGAAACATGAAGTGATTTGCTCAAGGGCATGCCCAGGAGATAACAGAAAAATGAAGAATAGAGCAATTTTCCCCAGCTCCTCAGCATGAAATCAGTTACCTGTCCACTTCAAATGCTACCTCCTTACAGTACTAACTTCAACAATTCCAACTTTCAATATTTTCAAGCTCCACTTACAGCCTATTTATGCATTAGGAGTTTTTAAAAAGCCCAGTTTCTGACAGGAAGATCTTGATGACTGATATATATGATCTTTAGTTGCTTTCATTCATCGTAGCAAAGATGAATGCCAAAACTGTGCTTCCATCATTCTTCCAAATGACAATTCACTGTAATCAGGTTTCCCTTGAAAGATTTGTTCTTTTTTTTCAACTCTATGGGTTCAAATCCATGAAAGCCATAGGAAAAATACTTAATATTATTGCTGTTTCCTTTTGAAAATACAGCTAAATTACCTGAGTAGAATTATTTTTATAGATTTTATTATCCATGCTTTCTTTCACTTCTTCAATTCAAACAGCTATAACACAATATAAAATAACACTGGTATCTTTTTTTTAAATGGAAACAAGTCACATTTGTTTTTTAAGTTACTTTGAAAAAGTATGCCCAAATTTTTTCTAATATCTACCATTTTCCTAAAGAGAAGAAATATCTCGGCACTTTTATTAAATGACTAAATCATTATAAATTGACCAGAGGTGTAGTTTCTGTGTCTGAGGCAGTTATTGGTTTTCCTTCCAGAGTCTAATGAATGTATGATTTTTATAAGCCAGTCCTCTTTTTGTCATCATATATACGTGTGTGTATATATATATATATATTTTAGAGAGAGAGGAATTAAAAAGAAGAGTAGTAATTCATTTTGAAGCATAATGGTACATCCATAACATGAGGTTCTCTTTTCAAGACTGGCAGAGGTATTATGAATAGCCTAACCATACTAGGATTGAAATTTAATAAAAGTAAAAATGATTGACTGTGCATGCTCAGCATTATATATAAGAAGATGTAGCCCCTGCCACAGTACCTTGCAATCTGACTCATTATCTTTTTATCACATTAGGACACAATGGTGGTATATCTATTGTTGCTCAAACTCCCACTTAAATCTAGACTGTCTGCACACTGGCTTGCACATTGGTTCAAATTACAGGAAATCCCATTGTTTTTTTTCAGTTCTTGAGCTACCAGTAAATAACTTCAGTCATGAACTCGAGAAGAGTTTGAGCTCCAGTCCCTGTCCTGTCTCTGCATTGTTGGACTCTTGTCTCTCATTCAGGAGAATGAAAGTCAACAGGACTGTGTTGGTCATCACTAGATGACATAGATCTAGATGACATAGATCACATAGAACATGCAAATTGTTTTCCTAGACTTCTGATTAAATGAGACTTCAGGGTACAGGAACTATGTCTAGACTGTCACTCTTAAATCTGTGGAAAAACAGAGAATTCTTGCAGAACACTGTGTATTTGTTTCATAGAGATTGAGATGGGACAATACTGTGAAAGGAAGCAATGCTTGAATGGTTTTGACTAAAATGTAATGATTCAGAAATTGATAACATCTTTCTTTTGTGTTGTATGCTTATATGAACTTCATACTGTACTCCTGTTGTGGTGTAAGACAAAATGTTAGTGAGGCGGCTAAAGAGTTTTGGACATGAAAACACTTTAATCATAGATATATCCAGTTTTACTAATCACACATTATCCCTGTCCCATGTGGGAGATGGTGTAGTGAAGGCAAGAAATCAGGTGACTTAGCATGACAGTTTCTTATATGACCACCCTGTCCCTTGGAAGAGATGGCAGAGTCCCAGAGAGAGGTTGAATAGGTCAGTGTGCTGTTTCCTGCCAAGCTGTTCCTGATCCAGGTGCTGTATCATGAGGTTTCCCTGGGATCTTTTCCACTCCCTGGGCTCCCCGAAGATTGGAGAGAAAGTCTCATGTCCTGATACAAGGTCATGGGTCTTCCCTGCTTAGAGTCTTTCCAGAAACTCTCAATCATCCCAGTAGGATGGGATATCTTACAAACATGTGTTTGCAAGATATCTGAGACACGGCACTGGTGATAAAGATGACAAAGGACCGATGGAAGACCTCTGGTTTTCTGGGTAGGCATTTGGAAGCCATGACATGATACCCAGGACATCTCAAAGGACATTGCACTTGGGTTTAAGCAGCAAAATCAAGTCCTGGCTTCCATGATGTGAACACCACACAGAAGCACGGGATACCTAACAGACCTACAATCAGCACACAGGCAGTGAAAGCCAAAGTGAGAAAACCTAGTAAAGTGAACTCTAAGAGCTCAGGCTTCTTGCTTCAGCAAACTCAAACCCATATCTAACACAACTAGAGAAATTGTAGACACTGTTATAAATGATTTAGTCCCAAACAGGATTCCAATTCAAATTTACAATTTATTAAGCGAATAGAGGCAAGCAAACAGCGCTGGGTGCGCTGGGAGTCTCTGCTCCACCAAAACGCACGCGGTACAGTTCCTGTTCCTGGTTTATATCCTGTCCGTTAATACATATTCATGAACAGGCGCGTCTTCTTCGGCGCATGCCCTCTTCTTCTTCTAGAATCTTCCTCAGCTGATCCTGTTCACCGATACATATTCATGAATAGGCGTGTCTTCTAATACATATTAATGAACAGGCGTGTCTTCTTCAGCGCATGCCCTCTTCTCCTGCTAGAGTCTTCTCGAATCTTCCTTGGCGTGCCCCCAGGATGACCCCAAACCCTATGCATGCACTTTCTTTACACAATACTATGCGGTCAGTGGTCAAACTGGTTTGAGCTGATATATCAGCAAAGTAGTTTAACTTTCTCCTGTAAAATACCCCTTTTTATGGTGCAGGAGAAATCCATAAAAGTACAGAAGATTATACTTCACCACAAGAATCAGATGAACATATTTCACAGACACCAATTCCACTGCAGCGTCAAAAAACCCCATAAAACAGTACTCAGATATGTTGACCATGGTATATTTTCGTATTCCCACTGTTAGACCCCAATGGTAATGTCTAAATAATCAAGGAACAGAAAGAAATAACATGGTTCAGAATGATCACAAAACTGGTTTTGCAGTATTTGGGATGAAGAGGGAGAGCATGTGTGATGGAAAAAAGTAATGCCTAACTAAAGCATATTTCCACTGACAGATCATGCACTCTTATGATTGGGGTGCAATTTCTGCTGAAAAATTAACTTTTCGCAATGAGTAGCCACATCCAAAAATCAGAATATTAGCTGGGAACAGTGATTCAAGTTCTGCTGTGTTCAAAGGCAGGGTAGAGATCTGAATCTTACCCATCCAAATGACTCAGCTAAACAGTCAGCTATTGGTCATTCTTTCCTGCACTACCAGTAACCAAATCTGCATTTGTAATAATTTTTAAATGAAATGCAAATCTTTTTTTCCCAACAAGCTTTTTTAATCCTCAAATAAGTTATCTTTTAACATTTTTTGCTAATTGGAGAGGACCAGACAAGCACTTGCAAAGCTGTTGTAATGGTAACTAATGTTACCAAGAGAAAAGAATAACAATATTTTCTCAGAGGATATTCTAGAGTTCAGCAAAGACAGATTCTGTGAACAGAGCTGGATGAATGATGGGTAAAGAGTCTAAAAGGAGCCAGCTGTGCTGTTTGGAAGCTGTGTATCCTCAAAACTTTACTTTCAAATAGATGAGGATAAAAAGAAATATTCTGAAGATCTGATTCTCACATAAGGGAGATTTATAGCTAATCTGAAAATGTTGCATTAAGGAGAGGAGGTGTCCTATATTTTTCTGTGGCTTACATTGTTAAATTGATGTCAAATTCTTCTGTAACTAGCCCAGAATGAATTAAAACTGAACATTTATTTTAATTTTTATTAATCTTTACTTACCTAATGGAAGACATTTAAATGTAATTAACTTGTACTATAATAAAGAATAAAGTTAATGTGGCCACCTTGAAAGCACAGTACTAAATATTTAAAGGGAAATTGAAAGTAACTACCAATAGCCTTGAGGTCTATGAAACATTTTTTTCCTTTAAATGGTACACTTGTGAACACTTACATTATTTTACTCTTCAGTGCAGAAATGTTGTACCAAATTACACTGTGGAGAGTGTTTAGGATTTGTTGTATTAATTTCTTTTCTTGGTGGGGTAGCATTTCTATGTGGCATATATCATAATAACACACAAAAGAAATATGATCATTCTACCACTTAATGTATTTTAACTTTGAATGTCACAAAACAATTTGATATATTTCTAAAACTTTTAACTTGTAGACTCCAAGAGTTGTTACTATGTTAGAATACTTGACAGAAATGTTTGTGTTATCCAGTTACCTGATTTTTAAATACTAACTAATCACTGCATTAGATATGATGTACTGGTTCCTAAATTCAAGACTTAACCCAATGTACTGTGAAGTACTTAGAGTTGATGTCTTAACAAATGCAGATAGTGATGCTCCCATTAAATTAAAGCCATTATAAACATTTCTTTTAGCCCTTACTTCTGGGCTAAGTCTGTAGATAAGGCTGTAACTGCAAAAATAGTCAAAAGTTATTTTTATTTTTGATTCCAACTTGGTTGAGAGTCTCATTATTCTTATATAAGATGCTGCTTATGAGATACACACAGAATGTTCTCTTTTCAGTATTTTTCACAAAAGATTCATTTGCTAAAATATATATAAACACTTTTTCCAATTCCATTTTACAGCTGATGCTTTTGTTATAACACACTATTTTAATATTTGCTTTAAAGAATGGTTCGGCAGTTCAGTCTTTTGGCAGTGATTTGAAAAGCTTGCTAGCTGCAGTGAGTCTCCAGACAAAGTAAGGTAAAAGAGGTTGTTAGAGAGCTCAGCATTTGTCGTGTAAGAGCCTTTGGACTGTTAAACTGAATCTTTTCAAAGCCAATTTAGGTAGTTAATTTTATAATTTGAAGCATACTCTTTAAAATAGATTTTTAAGGGATTTCCTAGTTATTACAAGTTTATAACTATAACAGCAATTCACCAAACTAAACCTCTCCAGCTATTCTCAACTGACTGTATAAGAACCACAATTCTTTTAAAGTAAGAGTTTACAGTGAATGAGTCTGAAAAAGTAAGACCATTGCTGGGACCAGTTGTGATAGAAAGAATTAGGCTTTGAGGATTCAGAGCCAAAAACTTCAGTACTGGTCCACTGATGTCATCCTAACTGTTTCTACCTGACAAGCAAAGAACATCTAGTTGCAAATGTCTAGTTGATCTCATATTAACCAATGAATTTCTGTTACATAGTGACAGATGTATTGAAATACGGTACATAGTAAGGATGTAATCTTATAATGATTCAGGAATCGTAATAAATCATTGATATGATACAGAGTGGAGTCTGTTGTTAAACATACAACTTCCAATCTTCCAGGTCTGCACAGGAAACCAGATGTAAAGACAAATCTTTGCGAGCAGGTGATGAAAAAACAAAGTATTGAGGATTTCTATGTAAATTCATAAAACAGGGAGGATGAGGGAATGGCACGATGTGAGCAATGCATATCAACCTATTGAGATCTAAATCCTTAAAAGAGAATACCACATACTAAAACTTATAAATATAAATGCTATATTATGCAACTAAATATTTTTATTAAGTTCTTATGAGCTCTGTAAGTCTGGAAGAGCTATTGAAAAACTGTTTGGAATATCAAAATAAGTAACTCTAAGGTACCAACATGACGTTATATCTTGGATTAAACTGTATGGAATTTAAGCTGAACGTAATACAGAGTAAAAGACAATTGATATAATTTCCTTCCCCTCCAGCCTCAGTTTTGCCTCTAAAATATTAAAAAAAATTTTAAGTCTCCTTCAACAGGAGGCAGTTGAAGGAATTAACTTAATTCAGTTCAACATATGACAGCATGCATAATGTTTTTGGAAAAAGCCCCCTCCTCAAAAAAAAAACCTAAAGAAAAAAATAAACTGTATTGCCATTGTTACTGTAAGTAATCACTAAGTGTCTTATAGGAAACCAAAATACACGTTCATTGAGAACAACCTTTTATATTAGAAAGAGGTGTGTTTTCTCGTCTGTTGTTAAGACGGTATGTAAATTGGAAAGTTTCAAGCTATATAACAGACTTTTTTTTTTTTTTAGCTTAAAAGAAGTATAAGTTTTCTTTTATATTATCTCCTAGTAAGATTTCTTGAACATCCCTTTGCAATGACTTAAGGATACTGAACTGAATTTAAGAGCACATAACTTTTGCATTTATGTTATTTTATTTATTAACATTATTTATGTTAATGTATTTATGTATTTATTAACATCATTTATGTTAAATAAAACCTGAGTAAGTATTAGAACATGTATTTGAGACTCTTCACTGTCTGTAAGAATTTAGTACATACATTTTAAAGAGCAGGTGTTGTGTATGTATGTGTATGTACCCCTGTGGGCATTATACACATATTTTTGACTGGATTGGTGTGAAAGAAACAGTATTAGACACATCCCAGGACAATCTATATAGATGCTATAAACTGACTGTTACATTATACACTCTGACACTGTACAAATTAGTTCTTGCATTATGGTAGCCTTGATAGCCATCAGCAGGTCATGATTTATCTGTTCTAAAACATTTTTTTCCTATTAGTATTAAAATCCATGATTAATAATAATAATGATAAAGTAAAAATTAAATCTCAGGTTATCTCATAAGTCTTAAAGATAGAAAAAAAATGGCTTTCCTTTACAGATCATGAATTTTAAGAAAATAAGAATCATCCTATCTACACAGCAGTATCATGGGCAAGTGATGACAGGATCTCTTTGATCCCTTGGCTGAAACCCAGTTTGAACAACATACACTGTATCTCGTTTCACTTGTAGACAACCCTGCTGGACTCTAAATTTCATTAAATCATATTCAGATTCACCACTCAACTCTTCTACTTTATTGTGATCTTCAGTTTTCATTGTATATCTTGTTTATGTGTTTGCATAAATTTTAAATTTACTTGTATATTTTCCAGTTCTTGCAAATATATCTGAATTGAAACCAGAACTGAAATCAGGGGCGGAAATGGCCCAGAATAAGAGAACATTCAAGAAAAACAGTGAAGCAAATTCTAGTAACGTGAGATCTACCTACTATAAGGTCTGATTTTCTACCTATCTAAAAGAAAACAAGTTTTTGTTCTCCATCTTGTTCTAAAAATAAGAATCTAGTCAGGGAAGTGGTTCTGTTTAATTTTTTATTTGGTCTCACTCAGGTACTCTGATTTATGCTCTTTTCTTCAGTTGTGTCCATAATTGGATATCCAATCCACTATCTGTCTCAGATAGTGAGATTTCTGGACTATATTAAAACTGTATATAATCTGACTATATTTGATAAACCCAAAGTACAAATTTAGGGCTCACTGTAAGACAAGGATTACATTTTGCCAGAACATAATGTTTCAGGCTTAGTTTTCATCTGCACTGGGGAAAAAAATGAGATCTTATGAATTGTTTCTATTGCACAGACATAAAGAAAAGGTACAAGACCCAGACATTAATTTCAAAATCATTATGTAAAAAAGATATGGGAGACCTTGATTCAGCCATCTCTCCTCTGCCATGAAGGGATTTGGATCATTATCTACTCCTGCCATATTACAGTTACCATCCTATAAGACATTCTCAAATTGGAGTGTCACACCCATTTTCTGGACTCCACAGTAACCTGAGTGGTGGGGCTACAGCTCTGTAAGTAGCCATCAGTATTATCCTCCTGACTCTTGTCATGGTTTTCAACAACAGTTTATGTTGAATTGCTGAATTTTCACAAGACTCGCTGCTCTGTCCAAATTGCAAAACTGAGCCAACAAAATTTTCAATTATAGTCTCAGTAACTGGTCAGTGACTGCACATCATTATACTTGTTATTAAATTCAAGACATGTTGGAAAGATTTTTATGTTCGTTTACTCAGTTCCACCTCTTTTCCAATAAACATCCACTTTATAATTCTCTTTTCTTGACATTATTATTCTGCAAAAAGTGAAAAATTTCCCATATGCTATTCTCATTTCTCTGTATATCTCAGAATATGATGAATCGGGACCCTTTCTCTTTACCAGACAGGCGGTATCTTACTAGAAGTCTATCTATTGTCCAAAAAACCTATAGGGAGAAGGGAAAAGGAGTAGACCACTGGTAAATTGTATTTGTGGTTATTTTATGGGAAGAGAACAGACATTACGACAGGAATGACTGTGAGAATACAGATAAGTGAGTTTGACCCTATTTCCGCTTTGGCTTTTGTTAACCATTTCCCCCCATGTTTTGCTTGCTTTCTTTTTCATCCAGCAGTTGTTATTTTCAATTTTATAATTATATGTTGTAAAAATATGTAATATATAATTAAATAGAATTT